>NW_026614838.1:0-104132 GCF_030052815.1 Hevea brasiliensis | reverse complement strand
TAAAATAAGATCAAAGTAGGAATAATAGTGAAAGAAATTCAAAGTTACACAATCAAAACTCTCTGTATTTTATGCATGCATATAACAATATCTTCACCAAGAGAAAGTATATATAGCATCTACTAGACTACTACAAAACCCTAATAATAAAAAACAGAGAGCTGACAAAACTCTTTTGATTTTATTTTCTTGCACATTTGTCTGAACATTCTGTAATATAGAGGTCACTTTCAAGGAGCAGTTGGTGGATTTCCATGACCCACGCCAGGGCTATGCCCTTGCTGTGTTGGCCTGAAAGCTTCTTTCTCAGTAAACTTGTAACGATTTATAGCATATAAGTTGGCAGAAGGAGGTTTTGGCTTTGTTAAGGAAGCTTTAGGCGTAGGTGGTGGATGAATATGCAGTGGCCTTGATGCTGCTTCTGCCAAGTGCATCTGTAGGTGTAGAAGCATCAAGAAAAGAGCAAATAAACTAAACAGGAACAGCTTACGAGCCATATCAAGCTTTTCCTTGGTGATGAATTTTCACAAAACCTAGGCTTGAAATGATGTTAATTGATGTGGTTGATGATAGATGAGAGTAGCAGTCCCATTTAAGGTGAGATTGTTCATGGACCCACGTGAGCCCAAATTATATATATTAATGTTAGTTCCATGTCAACATAAATTAGGGTTTTGCTGCACCTGTACATGGTAGGGCATGGAAGGCATTAGTCTGATATTTAAGGCAAGCATGCGAATAATTTCTAAAACTAGCAAGTTTAGAAAATCTTGCTTTATTCGAAGTTTAAATACATTTCTCACAACCACTCATTGAAATTCATATTCAATTTATAAGGAAAGCTTGGATGATAATGATGATGATGATAAGCCAACACCATTAACACTTATGCTTAAAGATTTTTGTTTTGTTTAATTAATACTAGGTTGAACTGAAGTCGTCTACCCCATCAAGCATATTAGTTCCTTTTTAATATGCAAAATGCATCTTCCACTAAACTTATTGGGGATTTGTTATCAATTTTTACTTTCCTTTTTCAACATCAATTAAAATTTATAAAATATGAGGTTTTGAATATGAAATCACCAAAAAAATTACTAGTTCTTTTTGTTGGGATTTATCAGTTCACCTTTCAATTCTAAACGCGTTACGTTATATTTAGGTAAAAATAGCATAAACTTTTATGTACAATTTTGAAACTTTCACTAGGTTATATTTTATTGTTTACGAAATGAAGTTGAAAATGGAAATCTTCAAATTGAAGAAATCAAATAATTTCATTTCCCTTTCATTATCAAAGCACACTAGCTAGCTCCATCTTAGATATAATAAAATTAATTCATGGACTCTTGCACTTAGAAGTTTTAAGTGATTTATTAACATTTTATTTGTTGGATAATCATGTTTCCATAATCTAAAATCTCTAGAGATTGTAGAGGACACACTTAGAAAATTGAATGCCCATTTGTAACAGAGAGAGAGCATTTCATATTCTCTACTTCACCTCCGACAAAAAGATTTTTCTCTCTATTCCCTTTTGGAGGTGCTTTGATCATCAGGATAGCCTCTCCAATTACTATCAGAAAATGCGATGGAGATAGATAATAAGAAGAGTCATGTCATAAGCAAAGAATAAGCCATGAGCTTTGGTATGACATAAATACTCTAGCAAACTCTCTATTGCCTTTGAATGGATTCGGCGCTACGAATAACCAACAAACTGTACAAATAAGATTGATATTGAAATCTTTTACGCTATGTTTGAAAACTAACCATATGTATATATATATATATATACACACATATTTTGGTCAACTTTAAATCAATGAATTTACTTCTATAAAGTTAGAATATATATATATATATATACACATTTTGGTCAACTTTAAATCAATGAATTTACTTCTATAAAGTTGGAATATAATTGATTGATTGACTGCATATGTTATGCACAATAGAAAAAAAAAATGAATAAGTGAACTCCAAGATCTTCTTTGTCGGCATCATATAGTTAATGACATCCCCAGTTCACACCTACACACCCAGATGTACATGACATGTATTTATGTGGGAGACAGAGAGATTCCATGAGTGCTAATAAAGGCTGTGTTCTTCCCATACTTTTATGTACTTTTATTCAAAAGTCCTTATTTTAATCCACCACTTAGATATAGAAAAAAGCTACGAATCTGAACACATCAATTAAGATTGTGCAATAACACTTTCTAATATTATATATTATTATTTTAATTTTAATGTATGTGTAATCGTAGTCCTTTATATTTTAATTAAATTTTTATTATTTATTATATATTAAATATATTTTTTCACCTCACAAATTTTTTATTTTAATTTTACAGTAATAATAATTTTATTATTTTATAAGGTTAATGTATAGCAGCAATATAAATAATGATTGTTAATGGTATAATAAAAAAGATATGACAGTAATTATTGTTATCACTGAAATTTTTTAAAATAATAATTATTGTTATCAATAACTACTTTTTTTCAGCAATAATAATTTTATTGTAAAATATTCATGATCACAATTTTATAATAATAATATACAGATATTTATATATTACTATCATAAATTTATAACAATAAATTTTACACATTTAATAGTAAAAATCATTGCTACTAAATTTAATATCTATTATTGTGTAAGCTCATGTCTTTTATACCAATTCGTGGATTCCCTCTCCCTATTTTAATAATCAACACTCCATTTTTAACATTATATCATAACATTTTTTTTCTCATAAATTTAACAATTTTGATATAATTTTTTTTCCTGGCTTTATATTGTGTTAAAATGATATCACACATGCCTAATCTCCTATATCATAATTCATTCTAATTTGATCAAAGATAAACTCTCAGTAGCCCATTCTCAACAATCCTTTGCATTATTCTTCGTAATATTAGAGTTTTTTTTTTTTAATGATTTGTGTGATCATGCCTTTTTGTCTATCCCATTCAAGGAATCATTTAAAACAGTTTTTTTTTTTAAAGAAAATTAGGAATCAATTCAAATTTAATTCCATATGATGCTGTAAGTAGAATATATAAATGGGAGAGTAAAAAAGAGAATAAAAAATAACAAAATAGCAAGGCTTAGGGATCAAGAACAAAACTCTATATTATAATACTATTTTCTTTGTCGTCACTCTAATTTTAAAATAATGTCCACCATTGCTTAAAGCAACAACTGCTGAAAGGCTGTAAGGGGAAAAAAATTATGCTCTCTGGTCTTACAAGTTAAGATAATGGACTAGCAGCTTGCCCATCCAAACTCTAGAACATAGCTCACTTATCTGCCATTTTACACCAGCGAGGCATTATATTTTGAAACATTTGTGATTTAGCTATTATTAATTTAACTATTAAATATAACTGACAGCGGATAACTGATAGTTAATTTATTTATATTATAAAGTAAGTCATATTTTCTTAAAAATTATTGTATGGCACTTTTTAAGAAGAGCTTGACTTACTTTTTAATGATATTATATTAACATTTTTATTTTTTTAATCAATTATATTAAATTTATAATTTTAAAAAATTTTAAAAAAATTGCATTAAATAACCATTGATCTGTAATTTATGGCTATTATTTTATAAAGTGATAAAAAAATGTAAGTTTATTAAAAAATTAAATTGAATATTTAAATATTAAAAATAAAGTTTAAATGAGAGTATTATAATTATATGTTATAAATTTTAATGATCAAATTTATAATAAAATATTAAAAATAATTTTAATAAAAAGTAAAATATTAAAATTTAAAATTAAAAGGCAAAATATTAAAATTTAAATTAAATAAAAAAAATTAATTTTTATTAAATTTATGAATAGCACAAACATTTAGTTAGTTGCTTATTGTAGTTGAAATATCCTAATCATTTTGTAAAGTTATATTTGATATGCGAAATGACTAATAAAGTTATACGTCATATTATTTATTTTATTATTAAAATAGACATATAATTATTAATTTATTATCCAACACATAAAAGAATTAAAAATAAGTATATATAAGAAGGAACAATATAATTATTTTTTATATTATTTTTAAATTTATTTATGATTTATTATAATTTTAAATAAGTTATTGATATAAGAAATTAATTTAAAAAATAAAAATTCTATAATTAATAAATTTTGAAAGGGTATATAATATTGTCTAAATAAAAAATTAAAATAAAATCAATTATCAATTAATGGAAAATAACTCTAAAAATAGAGTTGATATAACTACAGCAAATATAAACTATAGTTTTGATGAGTTTGCCTGTTTAGATGTGTCTCAGCAATTAATTGCTTTGAAAAGGTGAATTATACTCCCACTTAATTGAAAAGTTAAAAGTTAATGTTTAAAAAAAATGTAATTTTAACTATGAGAAAAAAAAATTAATTGTTCTAAAATTTTTTAAATTTAAATATATCAAAGCTAATTTTAAATAAAATTTTAACATCTTTTAATAGTTGCTATTATATGTTTTGATTCCTCACAAATATCTTTTACGTTTGGGCTTGTTTGACTATTTATGTTAACAGCAATCTCCATAAATAGATGGACGCCTCACTTCATCTTTAAGTAGCCAAAAATAAGATCTTGGAACCCTAAAAATGCCGTCACCAACCTATGGAAGCCGTAGAACCTGAGGAAGAATTAAAGAGGATTTTTGTTGACTTTAGGAAGTTAAGGAATGATTGCAGCACCTTTGGAAGCATGAAAAGTTTCACAAAATTTTATAAGTTGATGAATCCCATAGCACCTCAAAGAAGCCACTATAAGATTCTCTACTAACCATTGAAAGCCAAAGAATGCTTGCAAAACCTATGAAAGAATAGCAAGGTTCTTCGCCTAACTTTGGAAGTTAGGAATGGGTGATAACCAGAATCAAAATATAAAGGAAGAGATAAAGATAAAAGACATTGGGGCCTTTTGTTGAATTTAATCAAGGGATGTCTTTCATTGTTAAAATTTTAGCCATATATAGGTTTTTAAAAGATATGTACAATTAAGTGTATTTTTCCTATACAAAGACTAGAACAACCAATGATAATGTCTAATTATAAGTATAATAGAATTTGATTGGTTTATCCCATCTAATCCTTGCATAAGCAAGACTTCTATTTCATTTGGATGATCTAGCGAAACAACCTCCTAGTAAAACTCGTACAGGCATATACTCATGTTACCATTCAACTTTCTTTGCTTTCATGTGTTTTTGCATACTATTGCTTGGAAAGGTTAATCGGGCATGATAGGTTTTTCCTTAATGAACTTGGTTGTGGCTCTATTGCTTAGACTCAAAGTTTTGGATTTATTAAGCTAATCTAATTACTTCAATCTAAAAACCCTTAATCATTAGATGGCTAAGGATTTGTTAAACTATTGTAATTAGCCTCGTTGAATCAGCCAATGTCTTTCACAAAGTCTACCCACTCATAAGCTTGAGCTAACTTGTTAATAGTGAAATTAGCTAATAATCTCTTTACCCTCCATGAAATTTGATAAAGAGCTTTTGAGGGCCTTATTAATTGCTTTCATGTCATGAGCCATCTAAGAGCTATTCTTAAGATAGAAATCAACTAAGGAGTTATAACACCTTTAGAGATCAACCAAAACCAATCTTAGGGTATCGTGGCCAATTCTTTGGCTTTGACTCATATAACCCTTAAGCCCATTTCCATGCTTTAGGCCTAATCTTGAGGCCAAGTGTCAACAAATGCCACCCACCACCAACCCCGTGACGCCCCTCGCCTGTCTACAGTGTAGCCGAGCGATGAGTGCCACATTCGGTGCCGGAGCACCCTATCTTGTCTTGTCATGTCTATTGTAAATTTTAATGTCATTTAAATCAGGTAATTTATGTATAGAATTTTTTTTTTTTTTTATATCTTATTTCTGTGAAGACCAAGACAGAGCCTCCCCTGTTTTATTAGCATCTGGCGGGTTTCCACTAATCACCTGTTACATGTCCATATCATATTCTTTTTTATCATATCATTCACAACTATTTATGAGATCTCAAAATGAAATATCATCTATTGCATTCATATGGAAATTCATAGATAATAAATTATAAGTTTTCATTTCAATATCAAGTTTAACTACAAGTCTAAAATGAAATACATCATGACTAGACATAATGAATCAAAATACTAGTCTATACATGGGCCCTACTAAAATACAACTGTAGAGGTGACTAGTAAATACTGGCATATCTGATTGGTCTCTGTGTGAGCACTACTACTGCTGCTGCTGCGGCTGCTGGGACTAATCTCCAGTACCAACGTGATGGAAAACTAACGCACTAAGCATAACGCTTAGTAGTGCATAATTTATAATAACAATAATTTAAAATTTGAAATAATATATGCAACTCATAATTTCTGGGTCTTTTACATTTTTATTGCTCTTTGGAAACAATTAACATTATCGGGATCTTTTATGATTACTTATTATATTTTAAGTCTTAATTAATTTTTATCAGTGCCCAAGAAACCTATAACAAATTATAAAAGCTGGATGCACGGGTGTATACTGGTTAGACAGCCATATGTCTGTCCAGTATACGTCTGTCAGGCACGAGGCCAGCTGTCGGGCACGAGACCCGCTGTCAGGCTTGTAAAGCCAGAAATAAAGTAGGCACAATGGCCAGTAAGTAGGCATATAGCCTGTAGAACAATCATACCAGACATATATTATCAGTTCATGATTTTCTCGGTAGGCAGTACTGCTATCTGTAGTCCCTAATTGGTATACCAATTTATCCAAACTAAATAAATAAGTCTAGGTATACTATGGGCAATTAAACATTTTTAATTATTTTAGCACTATTCACTGTTACTATTTTCTGGTACTGTTCATTGGTACCATTAATTTCATATTAATAGGACATTAGTCCCAATTTATATATTTATATCATTTTTAATATTTAATTATCCTTATGAGTATTTTAATTATCATATATAGCATTTTTTCCCATGAACCTTTCTTTAGGTTCATTTTATCTAGAAATTTGACTAGATTAGGATATCTATTTGGTCACACTTCCTTCATAACAAATGCTCCTCTATGTTTAAACTTGAATTTCAGTTTTTGAATCACTGAATTTGGGGTTATAGAACTCAAGTTATGATCAAAATACCATAACTGGTCCCTTTGCCTCTAAGCTGTCCAGAATTTACAATTCCTGGTCAATAAACTTTGACTAGTCATTTGATCATTTTATGGTCATTTTTAGACTTAGGTTCCTTCACAAGATATGTTCCTCTATATCTTAGGGACTCCCAGGTACAATTTCATCATTTTTCAAGCTTGGTATAGTAAGTTATAGTCAGTGTATTAACCTGGACTCTCAGTCCTATAAGCGCAATAACCAATTTCAGGGCAGTATGTTTGACCCTCTTTTTAGGGTCTTTACACTTAGAATTTGGCAAAGGTGTCTAAATCAATGTTGTAGCCCTAAGTATCATGTTTCCAGATCATATAGGCACATCTCAAATGGAATTTCCTAGTGGGAGTTATGGCCAAATGAACACACAGGTATCAAATAGCATTCTGGGTTCAACTTAACAATTTCCAGATTTTAATTCCTAACTTTGGCTAATATTTTCCCTAGGATGCAATGGTTTCTAGAGCTTGGTCAAAACATAAAAATTGTTTTGCTATGTCTTATAAAACTTTTGGCACTAGTTTCACTCAATTTTCAGTTTTGGAGACCAAGTTATGGCATTTTTGCCAAAACTGGTCAAGCATACCAAAGGAACAGTATTTTGGATAATTTCTGGGTTGGCAGTTTTAGTGACTCAACTTGTGCTAACAATTTGATTTGGTTAAAAGCAAAACTGGGTCAAGTGGTCTTCATGAAAAGTGTATCCCTATGTCTAAGCTTTCCATTGATGTAATTTTAGGTCATTTGGACCAGTATAGAGAGAGTTATGACCAAATGAACACGTACTGTTCATTTGGTCATTTTCTGGGTTGGCAGTTTTAGTGACTCAAATTGTGCTAACAATTTGATTTGGTTAAAAGCAAAACTGGGTCAAGTGGTCTTCATGAAAAGTGTAGCCCTATGTCTAAGCTTTCCATTGATGTAATTTTAGGTCATTTGGACCAGTATAGAGAGAGTTATGACCAAATGAACACGTACTATTCATTTGGTCATTTTCTGGGTTTCAATGTTTGGTCATCCAGGTTTGGGCAGAGAATTGGTCATGATTTTGGCAAAATTTGGGCATGGTGTCTACATGAAAAATGGGCTATTTTGAGTCTATTTTCACCTCCAATTGGCCTCATACCAATTGGAGTCACACATTTTCAGTTATGGGTCAATAAACCCACTGGACTCATTGAGTCCAAACCTGCAGAAAATTGAACACTCCCAATATCTCAATTCCTTCAACTTCCTTACTTCAATTTGCATGCAATACACTTCTATAAGCAACAATCTCAACTCAATAGGTCAATTTCAACATTTACACCAAGTCCTCAAGCATTTACACAAACCCTAGTTTTCAAAGTTTTAAATTTTCACAAACACTACACAATCAAACACCCAAACATTTCAACTCATCACACATTCTCATGGAACCATTTTTCATCACTTAAAAGCAACAAACTTCAAGTTCCATGGCTGCCAAAAATTCAAGGGTTCTTTCCTCAAGATTTTCTTTTTGTTTTAATGATATTTATGCTTGGCTAAACATGCTTTTCATGTTTAATAAAGAGAAGAAGAGGGATTAGTGCACTAACCTTATTTGAGCTTCCTTAACTTCAATTTTCTTGCTTCCAATGGGTGTTTATGGCTTCCTTATGGAGTAGAGAGTATTTTTTTGTGAAGTGGGCTATGGGTTTTGGTATGTAGAAGCTTGGAAAATCAAGCTTGGAAGCTTGACAACAATGGAGGAAATGAGGGAAAGAGAGAGAGAAGAAATAGAGGAAGAAGATGGAAGTGGGTGGGAGTTTGTCCTCTAGTGCCTATTTATAATTTTTTTTGAATTTTCCTAAGCTTTTTCTTTTCTTTTCTTTTCTTTTCTTTTCTTTTCTCTTCTCATTTTCCTAATCTATTTCATAAATTTTAATTAATGTTAATTATTTTATTCTCTAAATTTTTTTATTTTGACATTTAGGTCAAAATTCACCTTTGGGGATGAAATGACCAAAATGCCCTTAGTAGTGCATATTGGGTTATTTTTATTATTTTTATATCAATTTATAAATTCTCTAAACTTTAATTTATTTTTCCTCTACATTTTTCCTATATTTTCTTAACATTTATTTCTTCAATTTATGCCTCCTCACTATAGTCTAGGTGTAGTTCCAGACATTTTAATTGTCCGAACAGACATTAGTCGTCAAAACAATAAAATGTACGGACTACCTTTGGTGAGGGCGTTACACCCCCCCACCAACACACACACACACACCATTGCTTAGCTTCTTTTTCATGAAGAGTATAGGCTCACCCCAAGTGAAGTGTCAAGTCTAATGAAACCTTTGTTCAACAAATCCTCCAATTGCTCCTTAAATTCTTTTAACTTTGTGATTGCCAATCTATATAAGGGAATTAATATTGGCTCAGTTCCAAATACCAAGTCAATGTAAAATTCAACTTTCATTTTGGTGGTATTCCTAATAAGTTCTCTAGTAATACATTAGGAAACTCGTTGACCACTGGAACATATTTGATCTTCATTTCTTCAATTATGGTATCTTTTAAAATAACAATAGGTCCTTGGCATCCCTTTTTTAGCTGCGATTATGGATACCAAGCTACATGATGTTTTGAATCTCCTTTGACTTTAACATTTAATCCATCATGAGGTTGAATTGGACATCTTTTATATGTTAATCCACTATGGCATAATTTTGAGTTTTCCAATCTATGCCAAGGATTATGTTAGAGTCCATCATGCCTAGTAACATCAAATTTGCTAGGGTATCTTTGTCTCTTATATGAATTGAACAAGATGAGTAGACTTTGTTTATTGTCAAAGGTTCACTCAATTGTAAGGCTACTAAAAGGGATGTTCCAACCTAGTTGTCAATCTTTGCATTCTCATGACAAAGATATGTAAAACAAAATAATTCATAAAACCTAAAATGATTAAAAGGCCAATTGATAGGAAAAAGCCAAACCTTTGCATGCTTTTACATTTTAATCTTATCATTTCAATTTTGGCAGAAAAAGCTAAAATTGAAAGGCTTGGTGAAATTTTATCCAATTTTGAATTCCAATTTAGGGGGAGTGTGGATGTGTTGATGTGGCATGCCACCTGGCATTTTTATTCTTAAAAGCGGGACCCACTTAATACATCAGCTAAAGTAAAAAAAGAAAAAAAGAACCATAGTTAAAGTCTTAACTAAGTAAAGAATTGTAACTTCCTAAACTAAAAAAAAAAAAATAAATCTCCTCTTTTCTGCAAACCAGTGAGCCATCAGTGAAAACTCATTTGTGTTTCTCTCTACAAGTCCACTTTTAGTTAAAGCTATGAAAGCAATTTGGTTAGAACAGAGTTTGAAAATGACAGCCAATAGTGCATCATCATCTACAATCAGTACATCTCGAGTTATTTGTCCTGTGCATAATAAGAGGGCACCATTGTTGACTTCTTTCATGAGGAAAAAAAATCCTGGAAGGAGGTTCTATCTTTGTCCATTGGGGAAGGTGCATTATTGTTTTGGTATTTTTGGCTCTTAGTTTATTTGGTTTTGATTAATTATGGGTAAAATGTATTTGTTGAAGGTTAATAACTATGATTTCTTTCTTTGGTATGATGATGAGTTGGGTCTTGGATCAAGGGAAAGATCAGTTTTTAATGTAATTTTCAACAAATTGGGGAAGCTCAAGGAAGAAATGTTGCTGAAAGAACAGCTTGAGAATGAAATGGGAAGAAACTTGAAAGTTTCAGAAACAAAGAGTTTGAAGAAAAAAGAGAAGGTGAAGAAACTCATGGTAGAAAGAAACGTTCGCCATGTGAAAATGCAAAACATGAAACTCTTTTATGTTGCTATCATGATTATAATGCTTTGTTTGTTGTTTGTTGGGTTGAGGGAAAAGACTAAAAACTTGTTATTTCTTACTTAAATTCTCTATTGTGACCTTTTGTTTTGTATAGATTATCCTTATCTAACTTAACTAGTAATTAGGTTTTACAGTTGTAATGGTTATTAAAGTTAGACAAGTTTTCTATTATAACTTTTTGAAGCATGATATGAATGACAAAATTTATGGTTTACATGTGATTTTAGCATTTGGGGTGTGTATGAAAGTGAAATTGTAACTTACAACTGGTTTGACACATAACTGTGTTTTAAACAAGTGTTATTACATAAAACCTGTTGAAATTGTAAACAAATAATACATAATTTAATGTGTAAAATAGCCAATTAGAGATCATATAATTGTAATATGCAAATTTCATTAACTTTCAACACCATAGATAACATTGAAACATGAAAATGTTAACGTCATCCTTCAAGCTAGGTTACTACAGCCCAAAATAATAGTAGAATTATTATTCACATTACTCCAAAAGGAAACCCCAACATCACAATAAACATGTTTATTTAATCCAACAATCCTTGAGCTTAATCACATAATTAAACAAAAAATCAAAATAACAAAAATTCCACCAATCCATTTGCTGCACACATCCATTACCAATTTTAAATGTACTTCTCTTTTCCCTTCGTCCTTTCAATTTGGATTCACTTATTCCTAGTTTGTGGTCCAGTAAATTGTGATATAATGGATTGAGATGCAATTGGATATGATGGTGCTTGTGATCCTATAGGTTGAGATGAAGGCTGTGAGTCACTTAGAGTGACTCTACTCTAAACTCTCATAGCTGCTTGAGATCCACTCACATATTCCATAAAGGTTTCCCTTGGCATTTGTGACAATACATTAATAATGTCAAAATGTGCTTAAATTGGATAAATTTTAAAGAAGTCCATGAAATACGAAATGCAAAACCCAATGTACCCTTGCATAAATATTGCCTGATTGTTAACTTGTCATGACTCTAAATCTTGATCTAGCCTATTAGCACATGTAAACAAATGCAAGGGATTAAGTGGACATGTATAATGATTGACATATGGTGAATGAAATACTTGAAGCCATAAAGTAAGTAACGTCTTACCAATCTCCTTTCCTTTGCAAGTGATAGGTTTGAGGTAATTGAATTAGCCCCCATTACTGCAGTTGATGAGTCAGTGGCATGTGATGACTCATTTGCAGTTGTTGACCAAACTTTAATGGGATGTACCGTAAGTCTGCCTTTTTGGCCTAAGAAGTATAAATATTAAATGTGAACATTAAAACAAATTCATATATACTCATTAAAAAATAACAATTGTGCTTTCAGTTTAGAGGTGACTCCCTTTGGTGGCTTCTTTGCTGGAGGCTTTTCTTTATTTGGACACCCCTTTTTGTTATGCCTAGTCTGTAAGTAATGTTGGCAAGTCATATCCATAACAGTTTTGCTCATACTACTATCATTATTACCTTGTTCTTTAAACTTGTCCTTCTTCCTATTCTTTTTGGGTTTGCTAGACATATTTTTGTACTTAGGGGGGAAAAACAGGAGTTTCTTTAACTATAAGCTGCATATTCTGCCCATTCAATGGTTCTATTGCATGTTTATACACACCTAGGTACTATGTCTTACTAAAAGACCCATTTTCATAATCCTCCAAATTATGCTTCATGTAGAAAATACAAGCTAAAGCATGATAACAAGGGACACCAGACATATCCCATGCCCTATAAGAACATTTTTTTCCTATCCAACCATATAACAAACCCATTCTTACCTACTAAAACTTGAAACTTGTTACCTACAGCAAGTTTGATAATACAGTATCTTGTACCCAATTTCTCCTCTTCAATTTTCTTCCTAATCCTAGGACAAATGCTATCTTCACATGACCTCATCACTTCATTCTTACTAAACATTCCCTCAATTATGCATGTTCCTATCTCTTCTAACATAGAAATTATAGACATAGTCCTAGCTTTATAGATGTATGAGTTGAAGGTTTCAACTAGGTTGGATGTGTCTACATCACATTTAGGCCATGTATTAATAAATGCTTTATAAAAAAAAATCATGGGATCTTGCTTCAAGAAGTCATCATATGCTTCTTGTGAAATTTCAAGCATGACCTCCATCTACTTGTTGAAAGTAGCTTGGTGAGTTGCATTAACAGTCTTCCAGAATATTGATTTGAATTCTTGTCCCTTATGGATCTTCTTCCAATTGGCATAAATATGCCTTACACAAATTCTGTGCTTTGCATGGGGGACTAGTTCTTTGATGGCCTTTACAAATATATATATATATATATATATATATATATATATATATATATATATATATATTAAATCATTTATTAATTAAAATATAAAAATTTTACACGTATTTAAATGAGAAAAAATTGAAAATAGTAGTGTACCTTATGTTGATCACTGACTAGTGTTAACATAAGTCCAAAAATTTCATTTATATCCTCAAATAGTCTCTCCAAAAATCAACTATGTTCATTCTCACCTTCCACTGCACACCATGAAATTAGAAACATTTTATTATATCCATCCCTTACAACTGTAAACAATAGAGCACCAGCAATCAATGTCTTCAGAAAACAGACATCCAAGCAAATACAAGTACTACAACCCTCCAAATATCCCTTCCTTAAGCCATAGAAACCAACATAAAACCTTTTGAATATAGGTTGTCCACCTAGACCACTTGTATTTGTAAGCAATTCAACCTTCCCTTTACTTTTAAATTTTTTCAATTCAGCTATATACGATCCCAACTTAGCATAATGTGCCTTTAAACTTGACCTTAAAATCTTCAAAGGTCTGTTCCTAGCTCTATAACATATCCACTTGGATACTAAGAGAGCATATTTTTCCTACATTTCATTCAATATGTCATTAACTGAAAAATCATGATTTCTCCTTAACCTGTGTAAGAACTCTTTTGCACACCATGTTAAATTAGCCCACATATTTGTTAAGCTTCTGTAATAATTATGGACACCCTTACACGTTTTAACTTGAAAGGTCTTTTCACCTTGCTTCTTTGTTCCATATACAGATTAAGTGCATTTACCAAAACACTTTGCCTCCATCATGTCTTCACATGTTCTTGTCCATCCAATGTTGTAACCATTAGCAATCCCATGCTTTTTAACATAATCTTTTAATTGTTGACCATTCTAAAAAGTCATCCCTATAAAATCAAAAGTAGTATGATCACATTTTGGATTATAAACTACATACTTTTTTCTTCTCTTCTTAGGAGAGTTTCCAATCTCATTCTCATTATTATTGTATGGAGTTAGAAAACCGTCATCATCAGATTGTTCATAATCACTCATCAAATCTTTGTCATCACTCATATGCACCTTATGTTCAGCTGCATTTCTCCTACCTCTACTATTACTCTCACCATTTCCCATACCTACTTCATTATCAGTGGTAGATTTCCTTAATTCCCTCTTTTTTTTTTTTTTGCCTTGCTAGGAGATATTCATCATCATCTGTATCAACTTCATCAACCAAACTCTCTTCCTCAATGTCAACTGAGTTTTCTTACTCACTATTACTTGGTGATTGGAAGTCATCATCATCACTATTATTGTCCATATATGGTGCATCTGATATAGGTAATTAAGTTTGAGGCTCAATATGCACCTCAAGTGTTTGATCCAACCCATCTTCTTCATTCGTAACCTCACTCACACCAATTTCTTTATTCATAGCCCCTTTCTTACTACCCGACACATAATGTTTCTCATAAAACAACGTATCACTATTCTCCCTTATTACACATCATCATTCTCTTCTTTAAATTCAATAAATATCTTAAGCCAATTCAAATCTTTCCCTTTTGCCCATATTTGCTTAACTTCAATATCATTGTAAACCAACGATTAAAAGTTCAAATCCCCCCTTATTTTGTAATATCCTATTTTTGAAACCTCCCCATATCCTGCCTCGTTAACCTTTTTAACTATATCAACATAAGTCATTGTTAGAATTATGCCTTAGAGCATATCATTTAGTATGTATCTTGTACATATTTTATTAATAAAAGGCAATTTCACTTTTTCATTTACATAATGTATTTATGTGTAATAGAAAAGGTCCATTAATATTTTGTTAGAAATTCTATTCTTAAGTTGTTAAGAATATGAGTAATAGTATTTCTAGCACAAAGTATCATAAATTGGTTCACAATCAAGGTATGTAAGAATTGATATCATTTAGAGAAATCATTTATGGTAAGAAAGAGTTCTGATGATATTAAGAGTTAATATCATATCTCATTGCCAATTAGTGATGAGCCTAGTAAGTCACACACATACACAAGATAATCACCAAGTAAAATGTGATTTAATTGATTAATTAAAGAGTTTAATTAATTAATTAAATAGGTTTGGTTTGCAATAAGATTGCAAAGTCTCTAGCATGACTTGAAACCAAATCTAGGTTATTGGATGTATAGTATAAGTTAAATTTATATTTAAAGTGTTTAAATATAAATTTAATTGTGAGAAATTAATTAATGGAGATTAATTAATTAATTTATATTTGACATAAATTGATTAGAAGAGAAGAAATAATGATTTTGGAATGAGAACTCAAAATTACAATATAAGGGTAATTTGGTCATTTCACAGGGTGACATGTGGCACCATGAGATGGTGACACATTGCATCATATAAGTTTGTCATTTGTCTTTTTATCATGCAAGGTGATCAAAGTCAAGATTAAATCTGGCTTTGATACTTGGCTTAATGTGATTAAGTCAATTAAAATAAGATGCAATGTGATGGTGACATGTGGCATAGGGTTTAAGTGATTACTTGACCTAATTATATAAAGTGATGTTATAAGAAAATAAAATTAGCCAACACTCTTATTTCTCTCAAAGGTGGCGGCACCTCTTCTTCTTCCTCTCCTCTTCATCTTTTCTCATCAATTCAAAGAGAATTGCCCAAATTCCTTTGAATTAAAATTGCTAGAAATTGTTTCTAGTGTCCTATACATACATACAACCTCTCTAAAGGTAAGAACCCAATTTATAATTGGTTGGCAAAGGCTTGAGAAGCAAATTGGGGGCTGCCCATTGGTGATCTTGGTGTGGATAAGCTAGAGGGACAACACTTGGGGTCCTAGATGCTTCCTAAAGGTGCTAATCACATCCATTGTACATCAAAGAGGTTAGTGCTCTAATTCCTCTTTTAAACTAGGGTTTAAATGAATTAATTTGTTAATTCACAATCTTGAATGGCAAACATAGATCCTAATACATATTAAAAGTGTTTTAATATGCAATTGAGCATTGAAATTAATTAGGCACGTAAAGTATGTGGTTGATGCATGTAACCCTAGAAGAAAATTTTTTGTAATTCAATATTCTAATGAATAATTTTCATGCTTCCGCTTCTTCAATTAGTATCAGAGCCACTATATTTGCCATTTAGATTGATTATTGAAATTTAATTGTGTGATTGATTGATCTATTGCTGGTTGGAATCATCAATGGTGGCGGCATGTTTTTGAGCTTGACGGTGCGCATTGTTTTGAGCTCTAATGGTGCGCATGCTCTTGGGCCTTCCAATGGTGCGTTTGGTTATGGGCTCAATCATGTAATTGTTGTATGATCTAAGGCCCATAATTAGGCCCATGCTTAATTAAATTGTTTAATTAAGAATTTTAATCACACAATTAAATTTTGATTCAATTATTTGAATGAGATTCAAATATGAATTTTTAAATTTGTTTGAATGAGATTCAAATCTGAATTTTTTAGTTGAATATGAGATATTCAATTTAATTTTAGTATGTATGTTTTATTTAATTGTTAAATGGTAATAGGCATGATGGATGATCATGGCCAATAAAAGACCAATGTGATTGGATTTATTTCTTTTATTTTTCTTTGGGTTGTAAAATAATTAATTTTATTTTTGGTGGCATGTATTATAAATGTTATAATAATTTTGGGTTGTAATTTTATTTATTTGAGGACTTTAAAGTCCATATTCTTGTAAATTCGCCTTGGTATGCCGAGGATTACAATGTAATTGGATTGCAAGAAGATCAAGGAGGTCAAGAGCATTGGTGGGACCAGTGAGACGAATTCAAGATCAAGTGTTGATTATGTACTCCTTTAGCAACTCTTGTAAAATGAATGAATGGAATATACCTAGGAATGCCCTGATTCAATTCTTGGTGGCTCAGAATTGAATCCCTTAGAAAGTCCATGATCATACCATATTATATGTTTATCCATGTATGCGTGAGATGTATGGGAATATGTGCAAGGATATGATATATGCATGCTAATTGGATAATGTGCAAAGTGAGACCATAATAGTAATTAAGCCGACTACTAAATCTTCTAAACAAATGATTAAGTTGAAAATGGTATAATTAAGGTAATTATATCATAGGCCCTCCATTGAAGTGATTATTTTAAGAAATTTTAAATACTTGCATATGATGCAATTAATTTAAGAGATTTTCTTAGGAATAATTATTAAGCATGAGATGTTGTAAATATGTAAATGGTTTGGTGGCCAATAATGGATGTGCTTGAGGACATTAAAATTATTTGCATGTTTACTGGCTCAATGGGATCAACTTAACTAATGCAAGATAAGTCAATAATGGATGTGCCTGAGATTTTGAGCATTAGGGGCTAGGTAAATGATTGAACCTCACATGAGATGTGATGGGCAAGGAGTTGCTCACTTACAGTTTATTGTAATTCCAATAATGGATGTGCCTAAGGATGATGAATAAGACTATAAGAATTCAATCACCCACTAGAAATCCATCCAACTAGGATTTTCATTTCCTACTTTGGAAGTGTAGGATTCGCTAAGTTAGTGGGAGGACCAATTTGATTAAAAGACCATAATCATTTTGGTTAATTACATGATACATTTACTAATTAATCTAGTTATTTTCTGTAGTTATTCTTCTGATAATAATGAGCACATAACAACCACCACCATCCAA
Source organism: Hevea brasiliensis (assembly GCF_030052815.1). Classification (NCBI taxonomy): domain Eukaryota; kingdom Viridiplantae; phylum Streptophyta; class Magnoliopsida; order Malpighiales; family Euphorbiaceae; genus Hevea; species Hevea brasiliensis. The sequence goes on along the minus strand of NW_026614838.1, from coordinate 86,059 downwards.
TATCCTTACGAGCATACTTGATCACAATAGGTTGACAAGACCTAATCTTTCTGATTCGCTAAGAAATTTAAAACTTGTCCTGAACTTAGAACGTATTAGATATATTCTAGATTCAAAGATTCCTGATCCCTTACCTCCAGAGGCCACTCAAGAGGAAAATGATACCTTGGAAAAGTGGAAGAAGCATGATATGAGAGCCAAGTGTTACATGTTTGGTTCTATGAGTAATGAGTTATAGAAGCAACATGAAAATATGCAATATGCAAGTGAGATCCTCCTTCACGTGCAAAAGTTATATGGTGAGCACAACAGGAATGCTAGGTATGAGATATCTAGACAGCTATTTCACATGAGGATGTCTGAGAGACAAAATGTTAGGGATCATGTCCACAAGATGATTTGGCTTATTGAGCAACTGGAACATCTTGACTTTCACATAGATTTCCAACCACAGACGGATTTGATCCTTCAGTCCCTACCTGAGTCATTTGAAAATTTTGTGACAAATTTCCATATGACTAAGTAGGAATACACCTTAACATACTTGTTATTGCCTAAAAGAATATGCTAGGCAATAAAGGAAAAGAGGTAGCTTTGATTGCGTCTTCCTCTGCTGGAAAGTCCAATAAGAAGAAGGGTAATAAGAAAAAGAAACCTCAAGTTCCAGGACCTACCAAGAAGATAGCCAAACAGAAAGGGAAGACCAAAGCTGATGGAGGTAAAGGAAAGTATTTCCATTGCTAGAAGGATGGGCACTAGAAAAAGAATTACCCAGAGTATTTTACTTTTTTGAAGGACAAGAAGGATACACCTTCAGAAGGTATGTCTGTATCTTGTTATTTAGATGCTGATGATGCTCATAGTTCATCTATAGCTTGGGTTTTAGATACTGGTGCCAATTCTCACATTTCTTATGATATGCAGAACTAGCAAACAATAGCAGCTTACGTTCTCGAGATGTTAGACCCTGGATTGGCGATGGCTCAACTATTGAAGCTTTAGCCATTGGATCTAAATCTTTTTATATGTCTGGACATGTTTTGTGTTTGAATAATATTCTATATGTCCTGATGCTTTTAAGAACATCATTTATATATCTAGTTTGACTAGAAATGGCTATTAATTTCAATTCACAGATGATGTTTGCAATATTTATTTTGGAAATAAATATGTTGGCTCGGGTTATATGCATGATGGTCTTTATTATTTGGATAATAATGATAAACATAAATTGAATGCAAGCGATCTAAATGAATGCAATGCCATGATGAAAATCAACTCAAGTTCAAAATATATTTGGCACTTAAGGTTAGGTCATGTTGCAGAAGATAGGATTGCAAAACTAGAGAAAATGAGGATTTTATCCTCATTGGGTTCTGAACCTACTCCAACTTGTGAATCCTGCCTTCAGGGAAAAATGACTAGATCACCCTTTGTTGGATAAGGACTAAGAGCGGAAAATATTTTGGAGCTAATACATAGTGATGTATAAAGAAATGGCTAGAGACGGTTTTCATTACTTTATTACCTTTACTAATGATAAATCAAGGTTTGGGTATTTGTATTTGATGAAATGCAAACATGAATCCTTTGAAAAGTTCAAAGAATTTAAATCTGAAGTAGAAAATCAAACAAAAAAAAGTATTAAAGCTCTTCGATCAGATCATGGAGGTGAATACTTGAGTACTGAATTTGACGAATACTTGAAAGAGCATGGCATTGTTTCCCAACTGACTCCTCCAGGAACGCCATAGCTGAATGGTGTATCTGAAAGGAGAAATCGTACCCTATTAAATATGGTAAGTAGTATGATGAGCTATACTGATATGTCAACCTCCTTTTGAGGATTTGCATTAGAATCAGCTTTACTTCTATCAAAATCAGTTTCTTCCACACCTTATGAGATATGGCATGGAAGAAAACCAAGTCTTAAGCATGTTAAGATTTGGGGTTGTCCAGCTTATATCAAAAAGTTGAACACTGATAAATTGAAAACTATATCAGAAAAAAGGTCGATTTGTTGAATATCTAAAAGAGAGTTTTAGCTATTATTTTTATTTGCCTACATCACAAAAGGTTGTGATAAGTAGAGATGTCACATTTCTTGAACAATAGTTTATTTAAGAAGGAGGCAAAGGAAGGCACATAGAGTTAGAATTGGAGAATTCTAACCAACCAACAGATCAATTAGATGTAGATCCATCTAGTCAACCTACACTTATTGATGAAACATCTACAGTAATTCCTCGTAGATCAACCAGGATATCTCACCCACCAGTGAGATATGGTTTTCTTCATGAAGATGAATAAGAGTTGTTTACTCATGAAGAAGTAAATTATGGAGATTATCCACTTACCTATGAAGAAGCTATATCAGATATAGACTCCAATATAGCTTCTTCAAAATGGATTGAAGATATGAAATCCAAAATTGATTCCATGTATAAGAATCAAGTTTGGGATCTTGTTGACCCACCTGAAGGTATTGTACCTATAGGGAATAAATGGGTTTTCAAGAAGAAAATTGGTTCTGATGAAAAGGTAGAGACCTATAAAGCAAGGCTAGTAGCGAAAGGGTTTCGCCAAAGGCAAGGAATCGACTATGAGGAGACTTTCTCACCTGTTGCCATGCTTAAATCAATTAGGATTTTATTAACAATAGCTGCATACTATGATTATGAGATTTGGCAAATGCATGTCAAAATAGCTTTTCTCAATGGATACATTAAAGAAAATATTTTCATGGAACAACCTAGGAGTTTTGAATCCCAAGATGATTCCAAGGTATGCAAGCTAAAGCGATCAATTTATGGGTTAAAAAAAGCTTCGAAGAGTTGGAACATCCGTTTTGATGAAGCCATTAAGTGTGACACCCCTTACCCGTCTACAGTATAGCCGAGCAAGATATGCCACACAGTGTGCTGGAACACCATATTTTATCTCATTTATTATTATCCCTTCTTGACTTATTTATTTATAATTATTAAGTGAAATTTATGAAATTGATCTCATTTAGATCATTTATTGAAATTATAAATTCATTTGAGGTTCCGAAAATTTTATAGAAAATTCGGCAGAGTACCGGCTAAAAATGGATAAAATAGTTCTTCAGAACCGGTGAAAAACATTTCCAATAGATTTCCAATCATTCTCAAACTCCATTTGTATCAACATAATCTCAATATTCACAATCATTTCTCACAACTTCTTCTATTTGACATTCATTCATTTCACATGATAATCATGTTTAAATCATCCATAAATACTAAATTTTCATTTATAAACACAAATTACAAATATTTGCATTAATACTAAAATATATTACATGAGTTTCAATTTATACATGAAAAAATAAAAGTTTGATTACAAATAGTATAAAATATCAAAATGGGACCTAGTGTCCTGCCAATGTACTGTAGCCTGTAAGGTGACACGGACACTATGCAGAATTGTGAACGGCCTCACCTAGTCTGTGGTCTACTGGGCTCTCTGTCCAAATCTTCAGTACCTACGCGTTGCAAAAGCGACACGCTAAGCATAAAGCTTAGTGGTGCCAATAATACAAGAAAGTATAATATGCAAGTAAAAGTAAAAATTTCCTAGTTATTGTGTTTAGAAGAAATAAATAATTACTAACTTCTAGGGTTACATGCATCATACCAATGTTGCTTTTTTTCTCAGAAGAAGATTTGTCTACTCTAGCTTTCTCTCTTTAATAATGATGGACTGTTCTTCTCTCACTCTCTGTCGTTTGTTGCTAGCTTTTGAATTAATCGTGATTTAAGGATTAGGGATTTTAGAGCACGATAGATTTTAAAGGTAATATTTTTATTTTTTTTTTCACTTGGATTAAGATAAACAAACCATAGTTACAGCTAATGTGTCAAGTGGATCTCACTTTTAAAAATAAAAAAACACCAGGTGGCATGCCACATCAGCATATCCACACTCCTCCCAAATTGAAATTCAAAATTGGATAAAATTTCACCAAACCTTTCAAGTTTAACTTTTTTTTTTCCATAATTAAAAGGATAGGATTAAAACGCAAAAGCATGCAAAGGTTTGGCTTTTTTCTATTAATTGGCCTAATTAAAATATGAGCTTTTAAGGAGCAGACTAGGGCATTCCCAAGCACAATTATAATGAAGGCTTGCTCATCTTAAGAGGTTAGTGTAAAAACTTAGGCTTGTCCATGACCAGTTTGTTTAGTGTTTTTGTTTTGGACATGCCTTTCTAGTTTCTCTTACTCTAGCATATTAAAATCAGTTTTGTCACACATTACCCCTCTGTAAGGCATAACATGATCCCGTAGTATACCTAATGAATTACCGACTCCGTCTACCGATAACTCATTAAATACAGTACAAGAAATTTTAAAACAATTTTCTTACTTTTTGAAAGTGGTGAGCATTTCTAGCAGGCATTAAAAATATTTAATTGAAGTTTGGAAATATTTACTTTTTGTCCATTTCTATTTTTCCACCGATAACTCATTAAAAATATTTACTTTTTATCCATTTTTATTTTTCCACTTTGGAAAAATTTCAGCAGAGTACCGGCTGTAATTGAGAAAAAAAAAATTTTTCACCTGTAGAAAACACTTCCAATTTATGCACTTCAATAAAATCAACCACCATCATAGCTCAATTCATCACAATTTTTCTCAAACTCCACAATTCAAGTCAATTTTCAACTCAAGTATTTTCAAAAACAATATTGAATAATTTCATTTACATTCCATTAAAGAAAAAGTGATATACATTCATTAGTCTAATTTTACATCAGAAAATCTAAAATAATATTATTACAAGTTTTGTACAACGGCTCAAGACTAATTTATAAAATGTACATACAGTCACACACATCAAAATAATTATGTACAATAAGGGTATAATGTTATACCCGACAAAATCTCAAAGGCTTACCGTAGTCCTCAGCAGCTCACTCGGCTGCTCTACTAGTCTCTCTACCTGCAATAACAATAAAAAGCCATCGCTGAGTACAATGACTCAGTGATGCACAACATACTAAAAATACTCCTTTATGCATAATTAAATCACAAATATCCAATTATAATGATGAAGTCAGTAAATAGATGCAAAACATAATTTTAAATTTTAATCAAAGCATTTTCGTTTCAGAAGTCACAAAATAAACTTTATAAAAACGCACAGTCATATCATGCCATCAATATAGTGTTCATCTCAATAGCCCGAGGCTTATAAGGCATACCAAGGCTAGCTAGCTCAAACTATGGGTATCCATTCAAAGTTCTTCCTCTACTGGCACACACCTCAACACTTTAGCCAGAGAGAGAATTCAAAACTATTTTCTCCCACTAGTTATGCTAGTGAGACATTCAAATATATGGTCATGACACTGTGGTTTCAAAACTATCTTAATAATTTTCTAAACATTTATTTGCAATTCATCACATACCACTAAATTTTTCAACAATTTAGGTCAAAAGCATATTGTTCCATTAAATCAAAATTTTTCAATACAAATAAGTCACAATTTATTCATTCAAACAGTTTGCCAAAGAAAATTTATAGAAAAATTTTATGTTCTGTACAAACCTTGTACGAGTCACCTCTAGGCCTTGACTCGATGTTTCCTTTCCTTTCTCCGTATTCTTTTCAACTGAAACACACAATTTACAATGTTTCAGTATCACAACTTATAATAAATTCAACAATAAATTTACATCTACTTATTTCTAGTCCTAATATGCTTAAATTAACGTTCTTTAAAATTTGTATTTTGGGATTACTATTCATGTCAAAATATTGACTTTCTTATACTTAATAGATATGAGAATTTCAATTATACCCACATACCACATTTTAGGTGCCTAATTTGTTGGTTTTGGTTGCCCCTTAAATTTCTAGGTCTCCTAAGTGCATTTTCAAACTTTCAGTTTTTGTGCCCTATCTTGCACTGTTCTATTGGTCAAGTCGCTGTGGGAATTTGGCTAAGTATTCTCCATCAAAGTTGTTCCTTATTGTCTTATCTTTAATTCTCTTTTTAAATCACTCCATTTGGAGCTTTGTAGCCCAAGATATGGTTATTTGAATCAAGCTGGCCGGATTGGTGTTACCCAAAATTTCTGGGCACGTAATTGGTTCTGGCAGTTTTAGAGCTCTAACTTTGGGTGGCAAAATGACTTGGTTATGGGTATAATTTGGGTTGGTTTTCTTCAAGAACGTTGTAGTGCTATGTCATACCTTTCCAATGTCTCAAAAATCAGGTCATTTGGACCTATCTAGCCCAAGTTATGGCTAAATGAACAAATATTGTTCATTTGACCATTTTGGTACAATGACAGTGCACAACACTCGGGTTTGACCTAATTGTTCACTATGTTAATGTTATTTTATGGGCATGTTTTCTCAATGAAAAATGTGCCATTATGTGTCTATTTTTATTCCCAATTGGCCTCACACCAATTGGGTTGGTAAAATTTTAGTTTTGGTCCCTCAAAGGGACCTAGGTCAAGCTGCCAGAATAGGAACCCTAACCAATCCGAATTGCAATTTGTTTCTACCAATTCAAACACATCACAAATGGTCCCAATTGACCATTTTTAACCTCAATTAGGGTCAATTGCATCAATTGACCATTTCCTCCAATTTTTCTCCCAATTTCTAAAGCTCAAGAACCCTAAATTTTTTACTTGTGTAATTTAATGCAATTAAATTGTATATTCTTGATCTACCTACTTAATTCACCTCAATTAATCCTTCAATTCCATCAAATTCAAGAATTTTCAATCCTCCTTAATGCTGGCCAAAATTCCCAATTGGTCCTCCATAATTGTTTTGTTTGCATTTAAGTTAAATTCTAAGTTAATTGAACTAAAAACATAGAAATTCAACAAAAGAATTCAAGTTTGATCACTAACCTCAAACCTTAATTTCCAATTCTCCAATTCCTCCCTTTTCTTCCTTACTTTTCTCACTCAATCATCTTCTCAAGTCACCAAAGTAAGGTTTAAGTAGCTAATTTGGGGAAATTGATAGAAATTTGGGGGTTTAAAAGCTTAGACTTAAGCTTTAATGGAGGTAAAAGAAAAATTTGAGAGAGAGGAAGAGGAGGTGACGGCAAGGCTTGGGAAAAATGAAGAAGATGACATTTTTTTTTTTGATTTTGTGTATTTAAATTGCTTTTTAACTTGGTCAATTATTTGGGGAAATTAATTTTAATTGTGACATCATATGTGATGTCATTTGTGTGATGTAATAAAGCCATTTTTCAATCTTTTTCTTTTCCCTAAATTTTTCAATAGTTCTTTAATTTAATTCTCTATTCCGAAATTTTCATTTCTCCGATTTTATTGGACAGTTAGGTCAGGAGTCACTTCTAGGGGTGAATTGACCAATTTGCCCTTCGTCGGTTTGACCCGGTTTGTAAGTAATTCAATATTTCTTCTGGATCCCTGACCTAATTATTTGACCTACTTATCAGTTCTTTTCTGTGGTTTTCTCTTTTCCACTAGGTTTTCAATAGTCCTTAGGACCTCGGCGTCACATTTTCCGATTCAAAAGTAGGGTTAGGACTGACCTCGCAGTCATTTCCTGGGAAGGTCACCCATCACTGTGACTTCTGGCTCATTTAACCTTTTACGCCTTGTTTTTCTTATTTATACTTCACTATCTGGTACTCACTATTTATTTCCATTCAGGGCTTTTCAAGATGTCTTAAACATAATTCTAATCCCCTTAATTATCTAGATCAATACTGGTCACCGGAACAGTGAAATATACCAGGCTATGCATATAGGGGTGTTACAAGTTTGGTTATTCAATAGGCTCACAATGCCATGTCCAAAACCCCTTAAATTGATAAATGGCTTGAAATTGGAGCTGTATCATGTGCAGTATTACTGTTGTAGACAGGTTGCTTCGTGCTTGCCATTGATCCTCACAGTGCCTTTAGACATTCTCACATAAAATGTACCATTTGCTTGCAAACAAAATAGGATTCACAAGAGCCTGCATGTCGTCATTCGCAACTGAAACATATTAGTAGGTTAGGCTAGGTGAAGTTACTACTTTTTTCTTATCCCTAATTGTTAATGGTCTACTAAAGCTCTTATGGCTAAAGTTGAAGATAGAATATTCTTAGGATTCAGTCTTTTTTTTTCTTATTAAGCCTTATATCGGTTAGCTTTAACTTTGACTCAATTTCATGAGCTAGGTCCACCACTTTATTATATGACGCTTTCCCTTTAGCAATGATCAAGGTGATGTATTCCTTTTGAAGCCCATTTACAAATTTCTCCAGCTTGATTTCCTTAGTTGGAATAAAGGATGAAGAATACTTGCTCAACTTTTCAAATTGCCTGAGATACTCTGACACTATTTTTCCTTTTTTAGGATCTCATTATGCATCTTGGAATTTCTAACATTTTTAAGGATTTCTTTAAAAATGAACATCTCACTGATCTGAGTCCATATCATTTTAGCCATCGTGAGTTTCACTCTTTTGTAAAACCAAATAGCAACATCTCCGTGCATAATGAAAAACTCAATATCTATAGGATCATAGAATCTTAAGGTGTTGCAAAGCCTTTTCACCTCGAATAGGTAAGAAATTGGTCTTCTCCTTCCTTTCCTTCATAATGAGGTGGTCTCGACTTCTTTTATTTCTAGATTGGCTCCTCCTTCTTTTATTTAGTTTCAAGTTAATTAAAAGTCATCGCAGATTAGCGCATAGTGCTATTACATTCACCTCTTCTCATCTTTGTAATCATTAACATGGGATTTATTGTATCTAATTATAGTTAATATTTTCTAGCCATTGTGATTATGGTTGTGTCTCCCTCTTCTTTTTGGGGCAAGTGTTTCTAGCTGACTTGAATTCATATCAAGAACTTGTTCCACTTCTAAGGGAACAATTGGTTTAATAGTATTTCTTTGTTCATTTTTCCATTTTTCTGATTTTATGGAATCATAGGTTAGTTTAAAATATAGAAAAACACTTGAAATCATATTTAAATGTAAGAATTATGCTTCCTAAGAAATTGCTTTTACTTCATCTTATACTTGTCTTTAGGACATTGCAAATCATGCTTTGATACCAATTTTACCACAATCCATTTTGTAACACCCCTAATTTTTAAATTAATTATTTTATGGGTAGCTATTAATATTTTATTTTTTTAAAATTTTGGGGAATTATTTGAAATTTTTTGAATTTTTGAAATCGGGTTCGATTTTCTGAAAATATAAAATTTAATGATTTTTAAAAATTTATTTAAAGACCATGTGGCAAAACTAAAAATATATTTAGACTCTACGAATTTTTTTGAGTTTTCTATAATTTTTTCAAAATTTTTTGCCCTCGTTTTCTGTCCCAAGGCAGAGTAAAAATTCAATTTCGAGTACCCTGAATCGAACTGGCCAAATTGAACCGGACCAGGTCAGACCCGTCGAATCGGACCAGCCCTCTTTCCCTTCTTCTTTTCTTCCCCACGCGCCCTTGACACCCTCACTTCCCTTCCCTTTTTGTATCTCCTCTCTCCTCCCCTCGTACGCCAGCCACCGCCCCTCTCTCCCCAGCTCGCTGGCGCACCTCCAGCACCCCTCCCTGTCGCCGACCGACGCTCCAGGCCGCGGGAAAATGGCCTAAAAACTCTCCCTATGTGCCGCGCGACGTTTCACCTTCCCAGCCGAAATTCGGCCGATCCGGCCACCAATCGAATCGGGTCTTGTCCTAAAACACATCTACACCTTGAGAGCTTTCCATAGACACCAAGAACACAAAAATCCATCGAGTGGTTTGTCCAATTTTTGCCCGAAAAGTTTTAGCCCATTTTGACTTTCAGGTTAGATTTTTTGAACACCGTAAACCCCTCCGAAAATCCGAGAGTACCGGACTACTCCACTCGTCGAGAGCTTTGCGGCAATACCCATTTCAAATTCTTTTGACACTGCTTTTCAGTGGGTGCCGTGAGACTTCACAGTGCTTTTTCGAGCATTAAATGAGTTTAGAAAATTTCGTAAAAATTATATACTAACCCCCTGTGTTATGGGCTTCACGTAGATACATTCAATTCGCGAAAATTCTACAGTTGCTCGGGTTTGCAATTTCAGGCCCGGCAGACAGACTACTGAAAAAGCTTCAGAACCAGGCTGAGAGTATAGGCTACCCCACCATTTTCAGACGTCTCGGACACGTCTCCAGGGTCAGAATTGGCATAGGTAAACCCGAACCCTACTTTTTCTTAATTATCTAGTGCCTGATTTCGATTAAAAATCTATAAAATATTTGTGGTAGGTTAGAAAGATATAATTTCTTTTGCATTAGCTTAATAATATTGCTAAGGACCACTGAGCAGAGTTTTAGAATTTTTAGAGCTCATTTGGGTAGTTTTTGCAAAAGGGTTAGTTGTAGGGACTAAATTATAATTTTTCAAATTGTGATTAAAATTAGTATTTTACTCTCTGAGTCGAACGCTCACTCCTGCTCATCTATTTTTCCAGGCTACAGGAGGATTACTTATTGTGACTAACCTACTCTTCTTCTTCGCAGGTCAATTAGTAGTATCTAATGTATTTTGTACAATTGAGTTAACTTTTAGACTCCGCATATGTTAGGAGTATTTTAATTAATTTTGGCTCTGTAATATAATATTGTGTTGAATTTGTAAGAATATTAAATGCATGCATGACTGAATCGGATGAGGGAGCTGAGTTCCATTAGATTTTATGATATTATGAGTATGTAGAGGGTGAGCTGAGCTCCCCAATTTATTATATATTGTGTTTACAGATTGGACGAGTCAAAAACTCCCCGCCAAATGGTCCATTTTATGGCCAGACTCTGTCCGATTGAATTCTTAAAATTGGGCCCAAATAGGCCTTAGGATTTGGTTGAGAAATAGTTAGGCTTACTACGGGCCTTGGGAGCTTTAGGCTGGCCCAGGTCCTAGTGCCGGTCCGGCCCATAGGTTGAGTCATGACAAATATGGTATCAGAGCTTAGGCTCCAGATTCATAGGGAATATATGTCTAAAGTTTTGGGAAGATTCTAATAGGAGTCATATGCAGAGAATAGGGTCCACATTCATCCTTGCATTGTTATCTTTGCTTCTAGTTTCTGCTTTATATAATTGTGTGTAAATATGAGTCTATAAAGCTATATAACATGCCATTTTGAATTTTTTTGAGCTAATGCTACTAAATTTCAGGAAAATGCGTAGAAGTAGAAGAGCTGCCACTGCACCAGAACAGGATGTGCCAGGCGAGGTGTCAGCACAAGATGAGGTGCCTGCCCCGAGGAGGCAGGGCAGGAGACCTAGAGCAGCTCAAGTAAAGGAGCAGCCGCCACCAGTTCAGGAACAGTCTTTTGTGGCCCAGGGTCCCATAGACCCAATGGCAGCTACCCTAGCCAGATTACAGAGAATCATCGATATGATGGCACAATACATGGTCCACCTTCCACAATAACAGCAGCCCACCGCACCAAGAGGGGAACCTTATAAACAAATAATTAATTTCAAGAAGTTGGTGCTTAGTACTTATGATGTGTCAGATGATACCGATTTTTGGACTCCTGCAAACAGGCAGGGATGGAATTGCAGTTGACTGATAGGAGACTTATAGAGTGTGTGCAGCATGTATTGGGGCCAGTGCCAAGGCAGTGGATGACAGACTACGTACTACCTCGTATTGAGGGATTATCTTGGACCCAGTTTGTGGAACTGTTCATCAACAGGTTTGTGCCAGAAAGCTTCAGAGATCAAAAGCAGTGGGCCTTTGAGGCCTTAAGGCAGAATGGCAGATCCGTAGATGAATATGCTACAGAATTTTTGGAACTGAGTAGGTATGCCCCCACAGCAGTGGCTACAGAAAGTATGAAGGTAAAGAGGTTCCTAAAGGGGCTGGACAGGAGGTATGCAAACCTGGCCATGATGTCTGATCAGTCTTTTGATGTGGTAGTTGATCGAGCCCGACAGATTGAAATTAGCTATACAGGAGATGACAGTGGAAGGGCAAAGAAGAATAGAGCAGAGGGTTCTTCAGGTGTTCCCTACATGGGTACCACGGATAGCGGAGGCCAAAGTCACTACAGAGGAAGGGGTAGAAACAACAAGAAGGGTGGTTTTAAACACAAATCTCGAGGATTCAGACCAGGGTACGGATCCAGCAGTGGTCACAGTTTGGGTTACAGCAGTTCTGGGTCTGGTTCAGGATCCTCCTTGGCACCTTACACGCAGTGTGGAAGAGGACATTCAGGACCTTGTATGATGGGTTCAGGAGTATGTTTCCGGTGTGGCCAGTCGGGTTACTTTGCTAGAGAATGTCCAGTGTTCAGTGAGCCACAGATGGGGTCACAGGGTTCTGTTTCAAATGTTCCTTGTTAATTTTATCCTGATGCTTCCAGCATGGCAGGCAGTCAGTTCAGTGGCCAACAGGGCCGAGGACAAGGAGGATATGGATTTGGAGGCAGGTCAGGAGGTAAAAGTCAATTTTAGGGTTCTGCAATGCAGGGTATGGGTCAAGCTCGGGTTTTCACCTTGACCCACCAGGATGTCTCAGGCTTCCAATGCAGTTGTGGCAGGTATTCTTCTAGTCTGTTCCTATGAGGCTCGTGTTTTGATAGATCCGGGTACTACGCACTCATTTGTCTCCTCTATTTTTGCCATGAGATTGGGTAGGAACCCTACAACTTTAGAATGCCCCTTGTTTGTAGCTACCCCTCTTAGTGACAACATAGATGTGGATATGGTTTTTCCGGGTAGCCCTATGGTAGTGGATGGAAGGATCCTCCTAGTAGACTTGGTTCTTCTACCAGTAAAGGATTTCGATGTAATTTTAGGAATGGATTGGTTGGCAACTCATTATGCCACTTTAGACTACAGGAATAAAAGGGTGCACTTTCATATATCAGGTGTGAAAGAGTTTAGCTTTGATAAAGTTTAGCTTTAATGGTGACAAGAGCGTAGCTCCATATAACTTAGTGTCAGTAATTAGTGCTAGAAAAATGTTGAGGCGTGGGTGTCAAGGGTATTTGGCATTGGTGAGAGATACATCTGTAGAAGGTGTTAACATTGAAAATGTTCCTATTGTCAGAGAATTTATGGATGTCTTCCCTGAGGAGCTTCCAGGGTTGCCACCAGGAAGGGAAATAGAGTTCTGCATTGATGTTGTGCCGAGTACAAACCCCATATCAATGCCGCCTTACAGGATGGCACCAGCAGAATTGAAAGAGCTAAAGGAGCAACTACAGGAGCTTTTGGACAAGGGTTTCATACGTCCGAGCACTTCACCTTGGGGCACTCCTGTTCTATTTGTGAGAAAGAAAGATGGGTCCTTGAGGTTGTGTATTGATTATAGACAGCTAAACAAGGTGACTGTGAAGAATAAGTATCCACTTCCTCGGATCGATGATCTGTTTGATCAGCTCCAAGGGGCTAGATTCTTTTCCAAAATAGACCTATGATTAGGCTACCATCAGTTGAGAATCAGGAATGAGGATGTGCCCAAGATAGCATTCTGGACAAGATATGATTATTATGAGTTCTTGGTGATGTCGTTTGGACTCACTAATGCACCAGCGGACTTCATGGACTTAATGAACAGGGTGTTCAGGCCATTCCTAGACCATTTTTTCATCGTATTCATAGATGACATTTTGGTATACTCTCGGACCGAGAAAGAACATGTGTGGCATTTGAGGATGGTGTTGCAGACTTTGAGGGAGCACCAGCTATATGCCAAATTTTCAAAATGCGAATTTTGGCTAGAAAGCATCTCATTCTTGGGACACGTGGTTTCTAGTGAAGGCATTCAAGTGGATCCTAAAAAAATTGAGGTGGTAACTAATTAACTTAGGCCTACAACAGTCACTGAGGTGCAAATTTTTCTGGGCCTAGCTAGCTATTATAAGCGTTTTGTGCAGAATTTCTCCAGGATAGCAGCTCCCCTAACTAAGTTAACTCGGAAGAATATTCCATTCATTGGATAGATGATTGTGAGGAGAGCTTCTAGAAGCTTAAGGAATGTCTAACTACAGCCCCTGTGTTAATGAGTGGTGAAGGATATACCGTATACTGTGATGCCTCTAGAGTTGGCTTAGGGTGTGTTTTGATGCAATATGGAAAAGTAGTGGCTTATGCTTCAAGGCAGCTAAAGAGACATGAGCAGAACTACCCCACCCATGATTTGGAAATGGCAGCTGTAGTCTTTGCACTAAAGATCTAGAGACACTACCTGTATGGTGAAGTGTGCAGATATACACTGACCTTAAGAGTTTGAAGTACATCTTCCAACAGAGGGATTTAAATTTGAGACAGAGGAGGTGGATGGAGCTTCTGAAGGACTATGATTGTCCCATTCAGTACCACCCTGGGAAGGCCAATGTAATAGCAGATGCTTTGAGTAGAAAATCTTCTGGCAGCTTGGTGCACATATCAGCGGAGAAGAGATCGTTGATTCAGGAAGTACATGAGTTGATGGATCAAGGTCTGATCTTAGATATTTCAGATGAGGGGGTATTATTGGCCCATTTTTCAGTGAGACTAGACCTGCGAGATAGAATCAGAGTTTCCCAGCACAGAAACCCGCAATTGATGAAGATTATAGAAAGAGTACAGTAAGGTGAAGGTGGTGAGTTTGGATTTGCCGATGATGGTGCTCTTATGCAAGGTTCCAGGATATGTGTGCTTGACGTGGACAATCTCAGGAAGGAAATCATGCGAGAGGCACACTATACACTATATAATGTCCACCCAGGCTCCACCAAGATGTACCATGATGTGAAAGATAGCTACTGGTAGAATGGCATGAAGGGAGACATAGCAGACTTTGTGTCCAAGTGCTTGACTTGTCAAAAGGTGAAGTTTGAACACCATAGGCCGTCAAGGAAGCTGCAAGAGCTCCCTATCCCAGAATGGAAGTGGGAAATGATCACTATAGATTTTGTAACTGGGATGCCTCGTACCACGTGAGGATATGATTCGATATGGGTAATTGTAGATCATCTAACTAAATCAACTCATTTCTTACTTGTGAAAACTATCTATTCTATTGCACAGTACGCCCGGCCCTATGTTCGAGAAATAGTCAGATTGCATGGAGTTCCTGCTTCCATAATATCTGACAGAGAACCCCAGTTCACTCATAGGTTTTGGAGAAAGCTGCAAGAGGCACTTGGCATGCAATTAAACTCTAGTACCGCCTTTCGCCCTCAGACAGATGGGCAGTCTGAAAGGACAATTCAAACATTGAAAGACATGCTTCGCATGTGTGTTTTCGATTTTGGAGGTCAATGGGATTATCAGCTACCCTTGGTGGACTTTGCCTACAACAATAGTTATTATTCCAGCATCGGGATGGCACCCTATGAGGCGCTATATAGCAGAAATTGTAGGTCTCCTCTATGTTGGACAGAAATGGGAGAAGCGAAGGTGCATGATGTAGACCTAGTGCAGTACACTCTAGAGATGGTTCCTTTAATCAAGAGACGATTGAAAATAGCTTTCAGTAGGCAGAAGAGTTATGCAGATCCCAGACAAAGGGATGTAGAGTTTGCAGTAGGCGATTACGTATTCTTGAAGATTTCTCCGATGAAGGGAGTCATGAGATTTGGAAAGAAGGGCAAGTTGGCACCTCGGTATATTAGACCTTATGAGGTTACTGATAGAGTTGGAGCAGTTTCCTATCGGTTGGAATTACCACCTAGCCTTTCTCATGTTCATCCTATATTTCACATCTCCATGCTCAGGAAATACATACCAGATCGCTCTCATGTGCCACATGAAGGAGCAGAAGCATGGAAATTGGTGCATTGGAGCATTGAATTTCAAAAATTTTCTTCTAGGGTTTCATGCATCATGCCACATCTCTTATGTGCCTAATTAATTTCAATGCTCAATTGCATATTAAAACACTTTTAATATGCATTAGGATCTTCATTTGCCATTTAAGATTGTGAATTAATAAATTAATTCAATTAAACCCTAATTTGAAAGAGGAATTTAGGCACTAACCTCTTTGATGTACTATGGATGCAATTGACACCTTCAGGAAACTCCTAGGACCCTAAGTGTTGTCCCTCTAGCTTGTCCACACCAAGATCACCAATGGCAGCCAATTTTGCTTCTTAAGCCTTTGCCAACCAATTATAATTTGTGATTTTGCTTTTAGAGAGGTTATATGTGTGTATAGGACACTAGAAATAATTCCTAGCAATTTTAATTCAAAGGGAATGAATAATTCTTTTTGAATTGATGAAGAAAACAACAAGAGGGAGAGGGAATAGTGGCTGCCGCCACTCTTAGAATAGAGAGAGTTATTTTTTTAATTCTTCTTTCTTTCCCTTTTATAGTTAGGTCAAATAATCACTTAAACCCTTTGCCACATGTCACCACCACATTGCATCTTATTTTTAATTGACTTAATCTCATTAAGCCAAGTGTTAAAGCTAGACTTAATATTAACTTTGATTATTTTGCATGATAGGAAGACAAATGGAAAGTTTATATGGTGCCATATGTCACCATCTCATCCGTCTGCAGTTGGAAATCCATGTGAAAGTTAAGATGTCCAGCTGCTCAATAAGCCGAACCATCTTGTGGACATGATCTCCTACATTCTGTCTCTCAGACATCCTCATGCGGAATAGCTGTCTAGATATCTCATACCTAGCATTCCTGCTGTGCTCACCATACAACTCTTGCAGGTGAAGGAGGATCTCACTTGCATTTTGCATATTTTCATGCTGCTTCTGTAACTCATTACTCATAGAAGCAAGCATGTAACTTTTAGCTCTCATATCATGCTCCTTTTGTAACATCCTCCCTGTACGTATTCTGTACGTTCTGTTGCTCCAGTGGCCAAATATCAGTGCAGGCAAGCCAGGATGTCTGGAACTACACTTCGGTGATAGTGAATAGACATATAATGATAAAATAAATAAAAAGAAAATACAAGAAAAAATTAAAGAAAAATAAAAGAGAGAAAAAGACACTAAGTTAAACGAGAAGACGCAAATGTGATGGGTGACAAAGACTGAAGGCCATTGCACCCCAGATCATGAGAACCCTCGAAATTTAATTTCGGGACGTAAGTAAAGATCTATTGAAATATAATTGACATTAGAATTATCAAATAAAAATTAATAAATTAGTACAAAGAAAAATGAAAAATCGAGAAACAGACAAAAATTAATGTTACCAAAATATCGGGAATATAACCCGAAGTAGGGTATTTTGATCATTTGACACCAAGAGCTGCCTTTTGACCTCAATGTTCATTAAAAATAAATGATATTACACTTAAGAAATATCATGAAAAATTAAAATGAAATACATTATGTAAATAGTAAAAGATTAGTGGCAAATGAGCAAAATTAAGGAAATTAAAATTAATGAATTATTTAACCAAGTTAGTGCTCCACTAGTGACATCTTAAGGTACCCATATTAAGCTTTAGTGGACTGAAACTACCATCTTCAACCTCAAAGATAAGAACCAGCCGAATGGAAAAACACCATGAATCCTCCATAGCCGAAGTTTGTTCAACCACCATGCAACCATCTTCAAGCCATCTTTTACCATAATTTCTTTATTAAAGCTTGCACACTCAACTTAAGGAAGCTTTTGGGAACAAGAAAGGAAAGATTTGATCAGGTTTTGGGAAAGATCTCAAGAGGTAAGTGTCCAAAACCTCTCCCTTGCTTTAGTAAACCTTGTGTTTAGGTTGAGGTGAGTATTTTGGTGAAGAGAAATGAAGAGAATAGTGAGAAATGAAATGGTCCATTTTCGGCAGCCATGAATATTTGTTGTATTTGAGTTTTTCTTACCTTTAATGGATAGAAATTAAGGTTGATTAACTCAAATGGAGGATATAGTAAGTTAAAATCTAAGTATGTGCATGTAGTGCTTGAATTAAGGGTGTGAAATGGAACCTTAATGCTTTGGGCAAACTGCCATGTTTGGCAGCCTATTAAATCATGAATTTGTGTATGAATATGAAGTTTATTAATGAAATATGCTAGTGTTAAATTGTGGACAGCATATGCAATTGATATTGAAGTATGAGTATATTGAAGTGTATGTGTAATATTGATATGGAGATATGTTGAATTTTGGTGGAAGTGAATGTTGAACTTAATGATGAATTGTGTGTATTAAGCACTTGAATTTTCTGTCCAAAATTGTTTGCTGGAATTGTGTACAATATATATATATATATATATATATATATATATATATATATATATATATATGGAAGTGCCATTGATTGAATATTAAAGTAATGAGGAGGAGAAGGAATATCAAATTGGAAGTGTAAGTGTTTTGTGCAGGTTTTAAATTGATGGCAGTACCTAAATTAGGTCATAAGTGCCAAACTGTAAACCCAATTGGTATGAGGCCAATGGGGGGTGAAACTAGACACCAAATAGGCCAACTTTCATGTAGAAATGTTGCCAAAATTCTGCTTAGAAACTGACTTTAAAAATGACCAAATCAGGAATAGCAACCTTGCAACCCAGATTTTTGACCATATGAACAGTAATCATTAGGATGACCTAACTTACTCAAAACAGGTCCAATTGATCTGAAATTTTTACCATGGACAGCTTAGACATAGAGCTAAAATTCTTATGAAGACACCAAAGCCCAGAAATGACCAGAACCAAGTCAAATAGTTAGCACAATTTTGGGTACCAAAACTGCCAGAACTAAAAGTGACTTAAAATTGAACAAATTTTGCACTAAAGGTGCAATCTGTCCAGTTTTAGTAAATTGATCATATCTTGGTCTATACAACTCAGAATGACCTGAAATTTTTCTCCGCATGCAATAAGACATAGAGCTACAATTTTGCTTCTTTGACCAGAAGCTAAAAACCAAGAGAAATAGGACTTTAAGCTAGACCAATCTAGCACACCAAAAATTGAGAATTTGACATTTACATACAATGATGCTGTAACACCCCGTTTGCATAGCCTGGTAGATTTCACTGTTCCGGTGACCGGTGTCGGTCCGGATAATTAAGGAGATTAGAACCACACTTAAGACAACTAGAGAAGCCATAAACACAAATAATTAGTAATGTTCAATTAGTTGAGTATAAATAAGAAAAACAGAACAGAAGAAGTTAAACGAGCCGAGAGTTACAGCGATGGGTAACTTTCTCGGGAATGACTGCGAAGTCATTTTAAACTCAAATTTCGAACCGTAAAAAGTGACGCTGCGGTCCTTAGGACCCTTATGAACACAGTGGAAAAGAGAAAATCATGAAAAAGAACTGTTAAGCTACCAAATAATTAGGTTAGGAGCGGAAGAAATATAGAATTAATTGCAAACCGGATGAACTGAGGGGCAATTTGGTCAATTGACCACGAGAGTGACTCGACCTAATCACAAATAAAATCGGAGAAAAGGAAATTTCGGAATCGATAATTAAATTAAAGAACTAATAAAAAAAAAAAAAAAAGAGAGGAAAATTTAAAAGTAAAAAGGTGATGACATCATGCATGACCTCATGCATGATGCCATAACTAAATTAATTAAATTATTTATTAAATTAGCTTTTGTGGTCTTCCATAAGCAAAAATTATAAAAGAAAACAAAAGAAAAAAAAAATAGAAAAATCTCATCTTCATCTTCTCCCAAAAACGTCACTCTCTTCTCTCCCTCACAAAACCACCATGAAAGCTCTATTGTGAGCTTGAAGAACTAAAAATCCTACCACAAAAAAATAGTCTACCATATATAAGACTTGTTTGGGCAACTAGAAAACAAGATCTAAGGGAAAGAAAGAAAAGAAAAATTTGAAGAAAAGGAGGAAGAAAATTCTGCTCAAGGTTAGTACTATAAACTTCAATTTTTTTTGTTTAATTAGTGTTAGTGTGGCATCAAGAGCTTGTAAATAAACTTAAAATGAAATAAAAATATGGGGAAGGACCAAACTGAATTTTCGTCCAGCCTATGTAGGGGTGAGTATTGCATGAGTTTGATTGAATGAAATATGTTAGAAAGCTTGAATAAGTTGAGGAATTGTGTTTGTATGGTTGGAATTAGTAAAATGCAATAAATTAGGTGAGTTAGGGTTTGGAGGCCTAGGGTTTTGAGGCAAATTTTGGAGAAATGCATAAATGATGACTTTGACCTATTGTGAAGTGAAAAATGGTCAATAATGACCAAAGGAGATGTGTGGGAATTGTTAGAATGGAAGTCAAATTCGTAGGGTAAATGCAGCATGACCAAGCCAACTTTGAAGGACCAAAACGGAAATTTTACAAGTCCAATTGATATGCCACCAATTGGGGATGAAAATAGACATAAAATGACACAATTTTCATTAAGGAACCATGCCCAAAAACTGACCAAAACCTAGTGAACCAATTGACCAAAGTTGGTTAAGAGCGATCACATCACAAACTGACCAAATGAACAGTATTTGTTCATTTGGTCATAACTCGAGCTAGGAAGGTCAAAATGACCTGAAATTTTACCAATAATTAGATAAGATATAGATCTAAAACTTTTATGAAGAACACTAACCCAAATTATGCCATTAACCTAATCAAATTATTGAGCAAAGTTGAGTTACTAAACCTGTAAAACTGCAGATTTCCATTTGAACAGTAAAGTTCCAAAGCTATAACTCTATCTAGAAAACTCCGATTTAGGCGAATCTTGAACCGATGGAAACCTAAGACATAGTAGAACATTTCGTATGAAGGAAATTAGACCAAATTATGGACTTAACTTGATCAAATTACTGAATAAAGTTGGATCAAAAATCTGCAAGAACCAAAATTGCAGCATGAACAGTGCACGTGAACAGTAATTGTATTTTGGCTATAACTTGAGCTACAAAACTCCAATTGGGGTGATTCAAAAATGAGAATACACTTAAGACAATAAGGAACATTTTCTATGAAGGAAGGTTTGCCAAATTCCAACAGTAAAAGGACCAATGAAACAGTGCAACTTAGGACTCCAAAACCGAAAATTGGCAATTTTGCCTAAAAGACCTAAGCTTTGAGAAAATGACCAAAACCAACAAGTTTAGTGACCAAAATGTGGTATGTGGGTAAATTTAGAATTCCCATACCTATTAAGCCTTAGAAAGTCAATAATTTGACTTGAATAGTGCAGTGAATAGTAACCCGAAACACAAAATTTCGAGAACGTCGAATTTAACACGTTAGAGCTAGGTAAATGTGAAGCTAAATTTATTTTGGATTTATTTTAAGTTCTAGTACTGAAACATTGTAAAATTGCGTGTTTCAGTGGAAAAGAATACCGGGACAGAACCCGAGGAGTCGAGTCAAGGCCAACAGGCGACTCGTTTGAGGTTTGTGCACAACATCACTATGCTTTAAAATGTATTGATAAAGTGAATGAAATATGTATTTTACATTTGCTTTGAATTGTTGAAAATTTATTTGTGACATTAGTTATGATGTTTTGACTTAAATTGTTGAAAGTTATTGTGTATATTTGAAATGACAATGTTTAGCAAATTGTTAAGATAAGTTTTGAAACCACAGTGTCATGACCATATATTTGAACACCTCACTAGCATGACTAGTGGGGGTAATTTGTTTCGAATTTTGATTCCTTCTCTGGAGAAGTGTTGAGGTGTGCCAGTAGAAGAGGATGTGAATGGATATCCATATATTTGAGCTAGCTAGCCTTGTGATGTGATTTCTCTTTAGCCTCTGGCTATTGAGATTCTATTTGTTTCGAATGGCATGATCTAACTGTGAGTTTTATGAAATGTGATTTGATACTTCAAAATGAAATTGTTTGGGATTAAAATCTCATAATGCATGATTTGTATTTAATTCTCATGTTCAATCAAATTTTCGAATAAATGTGATTTAAGTTCTGCATAAAGATTATTTTAGTATGTTGTGCACCACTGAGTCCTAGTACTTAGCGATAGCTTTCATTGCTATCGCAGATTTAGAGACTAGAGGAGCAGCAGACTGAGCTGCTGAAGATTGAGGATCATACAGCTTGAAGTCTTCAGGTATAATTTATACCCTAACTGTAAATATTTCTTTTGATGTATATATTGCACATAAATGTATGGACATGTAAAAATGGGTCTTGAGCAGTTTGTATAAAAATTGTATAAAGTTGTAATATATATTGTAGTTTGAAATTCTCTTAATGTAAATTTTATAATGTTGTATCTAAATTGTTTTATTTCCAATGAAATATGAATGGAACTATTTTATTTAATTTGAATGAAATGTATTGTTGGTATTTTGAGGATTATTGAATTTTGAACTTGAGAAATTGATTGAAATGATTGTGGAGTTGTTGAAATGGATTGAGTTTGATTATGAAATTGAAGCAGTTATTGAGAAAAAATTTTAGAAGTGCTTTTTACAGGTATTTGAAGAACTGTTTTCTCAAAATACAGAGGAAACTCTGTCAAAATTTTTATAAAATTTGCGGAAAAATAAAATGGGCCAAAATTTCCAACTAGCTTTCAACTTAATTACATGTTTTAAATACTTATTAGAAATGCTCACCACTTATCAAAAAGAAGAAAATTGTTTTAAAATCCCTTGTAGGGTACTTAATGAGTTATCGGTAGGTGAAGTTCGGTAATTCATTAGGTATTCTACGGGATCATGTTATGCCTTACAGAGGGGTAAGGTGTGACATGTTTTAGTGGTATCAGAGCAAAATTTTGAAGTATGTTTTAAATTGTGAATTTGTGTATTTCTTTGTTAAGTACAACTGCTCAATGTCCATAATTGTTACATACAGTGCATTACATCATGAATATGAACTAACGGAGGGAAATCTCCTTGTGTTACTTGTTTAGGAGATACCCTAACTTCAGCTTGAAATGGAAGAAGGGGATCGCTCAGTTGAGAAGTCTGTTGAAGCTAAGGCACAAGGGGAAGCCCCAGCTTTACCGAATGTTAGTGGATCAGCAGCACCAGCCCCACAAATGCCACAGTTCCCTGCACAGTTCATACAGCAGATGGCTACGATGTTTCAACAAATGGCTGGGGGTATGCCTGTTCAAGCTCCACCCCAACCACCTGTGGCACAACCACTGCCTCCAGCAGCATTATGATAAATTACTAAAGTATGGGGTGCAGAATTTAAGGGTACAGTGGACCCTTTAGAGGCAGAGCAATGGCTTGAAAGAATGGGCAGAGTGTTTAAGCGCGCGCCGGATGAGTGAAGTTTGAATATTACGTGTCGCCATCGCAGGGGATGCGTATGATTGGTGGAAGACCATCCCCACGGCTTGGTTGAACCACGATCTTGACACAGGATGACTTCATCGAGAGTTCAGATGAAATACATCCCGGATGCATATGTTGATCGAAATTGCAAGAATTTTTGAGTTTGAAACAAGGGAACCGATCGTGGCGAGTATGAGAGGAGTTCTCACCGAGTCACTATGCGGAAGTCTCCTTACTACTAGCAAGGCAAGGTGCAAGAGATTTGAGACGGGTTTGAAGCCCAAAGATAAGGATGCAAGTTGTGGGATTTCGACACGAACTTCTCGAGCTTATGTCTCAAGCACTTGAACCGAGAGAATTGAATCGAAGCAACTCGGTGAAAGAAAAATCGAGAAAAGTCGAGAAATCGGGGAAAAGACAAGGGAGAAAAATCAGTTGAACAGAGTTCTGGTGCTACCTCTGGAAAGAAAAAGAAGTTTAGTGGACCCAGCAGGGGTCGAGGTGGAAGATTTGGTAGGGGTAGATTTTCTGGACAGAGACCCCCTAGGTCTGGTCAGCAGTCGAGCAGGGGTTCACATTCTGCCCGCCCCTGTGAGACTTGTGGCAAGATTCATGGGGGGGAGTGTTATTGGGCCACTGGAGCCTGCTTTAATCGTGGAGGCACGCCATATAGCTAAAGACTGCACTAGTGCTTCGCCAAGATTTGGTCGGCTCCTACTACGCCGAGGATCTATTCAGTCCCACTCCTAGAGGTTAATAGTCTTTTGGAAGAGTAAGAGGCAGAGGTAGGCACCGCTTGAGCATCGAGAACAGATTGGTCAATCGACAAGGAAGTGCTTCAGCCAGAGTCTACACAATGAGACAGCGAGAAGAGGCTGAGACTTCCGATGTGGTAGCTGGTACATTCTCTATCTCTGATCAAGAAGTATTTGTATTGTTTGATCCGGGTTCAACCCATTCATATGTTAGTGCTAGCATAGTCAGTTCACTTGCTGTTCCATGTGTGCAAATGGGTTTTGAAGTGCTAGTAACTAGTCCGTTAGGACAAGAAGTCCGGATTAACAGAATTTATAAAGACTGTCCTTTGGTGATCCAAGGACATGTTTTCCTGTCAGACTTGATTGAAATGCCCTTCAGAGAGTATGATATCATCTTGGGCATGGATTGGTTAGCCAGGCATCATGCCATGATTATCAGAGATCAAGACAGTCACTTTTGGTCTCCCTTTGTACGGTGATGTGCTAATACATGGGGAGAGGCATTTACTGCCATCAAACATCATTTCGGCTGCACTAGCCAGAAGAATGATCAGAAAGGGGTGTGAAGCATACTTGGCACATGTAATAGACACCCAAGTGGGGAGTCCAGCACTGAAAGACATCCCTACTGTATGTGACTTTCCGGATGTATTTCCTGATGAATTGCCAGGATTACCTCCAGAAAGAGAGGTGTAGTTTGAGATTAATGTTATGCCTGGTGTGGATCCAATCTCCATAACGCCATATAGAATGGCACCTGCAGAATTGAAAGAGTTGAAAGTGCAATTGCAAGAATTGCTTGACAAGGGCTTTATCCGCCCTAGTGTGTCACCTTGGGGAGCGCCAGTGTTGTTTGTAAAGAAGAAAGATGGCACTCTCCGCTTGTGTATTGATTATCGGCAATTGAATAAGGTGACAATAAAGAATAGATATCCATTGCCCCGCATTGATGACTTGTTTGATCAGTTAAGGGGTGCAGCTGTGTTCTCCAAAATTGACCTGAGATCAGGTTATTATCAGCTAAAAGTACAAGAGCAGAGTATTCCTAAAACTGCCTTCAGAACCCGCTATGGCCATTATGAATTCTTAGTCATGCCATTCGGGTTAACTAATGCTCCGGCTGCTTTTATGGATCTGATGAACACTATCTTCAGACCATACCTCGACCAGTTTGTTGTGGTATTCATAGATGATATATTGGTCTATTCGAGGAATGCAGAAGAGCATGATAGACATCTGCGGATTGTACTGCAGACTTTGAGGGAGAAACAGCTATATGCCAAATTGTCGAAATGTGAATTTTGGCTGAAGGAGATATCCTTTTTGGGGCATGTAGTATCAGAAGAGGGCATCAAGGTGGATCCAAGTAAGATTGAAGTCATAATTGGAGGCCACCGAGAAATGTCACGAGATTCAGTTTTAGGTTTATTTGGATACTACCGTAGATTTGTGAAAGGATTCTCCATGTTGGCATCTCCATTGACCAAGCTGCTTAGAAAAGATGTAAAATTTCAATGGACGGATAAATGCCAACAGAGTTTTGATGAATTGAAGAGATGTTTGACTGAAGCTCCAGTCCTGACTTTACCTACTCCGGGTAAAGAATACACAGTATATAGTGATGCTTCTCACAATGGGTTAGGCTGTGTATTGATGCAAGATCAAAATGTCATTGCCTATGCATCACGCCAGCTAAAACCGCATGAGAGGAACTATCCAACACATGATTTGGAGCTTGCAGCTATTGTGTTTGCTCTTAAGATCTGGAGACACTATTTGTATGGGGAAAAGTGTTACATCTACACAGATCATAAGAGTTTAAAGTATTTGGGCACCCAGAAAGAGTTGAATTTGAGACAGAGGAGATGGTTAGAGTTGATAAAAGACTATGATTGTCTGATAGACTATCAGCCAGGGAAAGCTAATGTTGTGGCTGATGCCTTAAGTCGCAAGACTATGGCAAGTCTACGGGTTACTCCTTTGTCTTTGGTACATGAGTTGAGATCATTGCATGCCAGCTTAGAGATTAATGATGATGGGCAGACAGCAGTTGCATGGCATGTACAGCCAGTGTTAATTGATCAGATTAGAATGGCTGCTCAGAATGATCAGAAGTATCAGAAGCTGTTGGAAGAAGTCAGGCAGGGCAAGAAACCAGAATTCTCAATCAGAGATGATGGTCTACTGCTACACCAGGGCAGAATATGTGTTCCTAATGATGTTGAATTGAGGAAGATCATTTTGAAGGAAGCACATGAGTCTCCTTTTGCCATGCACCCTGGTGGTACAAAAATGTATAAGGGGCTAAAGGAGCATTACTGGTGGATGGGTATGAAAAGAGATGTGGCAGAGTTTGTATCCAAATGCCTAACTTGTCAGCAAGTAAAGGCAGAGCATCAAGTACTACTGGTTGTTACATCCACTACCGATGCAGTGGAAATGGGAGAGAATAACGATGGATTTTGTGATGGGACTTCCGAGGACACAGAAGAGTCATGATGCAGTTTGGGTCATTGTTGACAGACTGACTAAATCTGCTCATTTTCTGCCAGTTTGGATGGACTACAGTTTAGAAAGATTGGCCAAGTTATACATCGATGAGATTGTGAGACTGCATGGAGTGCCAGTATCCATCGTGTCAGACAGAGATCCTAGGTTCACTTCTAGATTCTGGGGTAGTCTTCAGAAAGCCCTAGGAACTAGATTGAACTTCGATCGCATTCCATCCATAGACAGATGGCGACCCGAGAGGGTAATTCGGATCTTGGAGGACATGCTACGGGCTTATGTGATTGAGTTTGAGGGCAGTTGGGATACACACTTGCCTTTGATTGAGTTTGCTTACAACAACAGCTACCAATCAAGCATTGGGATGCCTCTATATGAAGCTTTGTATGGCAGAAAATGTAGAACCCCGTTGTGTTGGGATGACGTGGGTGAAAGAAAAATGATTGGACCCGAAATTGTTCAGCAGACTGAGGAGAAGATCAGGGTGATCAGAGATCAACTTAAGACTGCATCAGACAGTCAGAAGTCCTACATTGATTTGAAAAGGAGGGATATTGAGTATGCAGTGGGTGAGAAAGTATTCCTCAAGGTTTCTCCTTGGAAGAGAATTATGAGATTCGGTAGAAAAGGGAAACTGAGTCCTCGTTTCATTGGGCCATATGAGGTTCTGGAAAGAGTGGGTCCTTTGGCATATCGTTTGGCACTACCTCCAGAGTTGGAAAAGATACATAATGTCTTCCATGTGTCTATGTTGAGGAGGTATCGATCAGACCCATCTCATGTACTACCAATAGAAGAAATTGAAGTAAATCCAGACCTCACATATGAAGAAGAACCCATAGAGATTATGGCTTATGAGGTGAAGCAGCTACGAAACAAGCAGATACCATTGGTAAAAGTGTTGTGGAACCATCATTCGGGCCAGGAGGCCACTTGGGAACGAGAAGAGAACATGAGGAAATAGCACCCACAGTTGTTCAGAGATTGATACCAGGTAAAATTTCGAGACAAAATTTATTTAAGGGGGGGAGAATTGTAACACCCCGTTTGCATAGCCTGGTAGATTTCTCTGTTACGGTGACCGTTGTCGGTCCTGACTATTATGGATATTAGAACCACACTTAAGAAAACTAGATAAGACATAAAAACAAATAATTTGTAATGTTCAATTATTTGAGTATAAATAAGAAAAAGCGAGCAGAAGAAGTTAAGCAGTAGAGTTACAAATGATGGGTAACTTTCTGGAATGACTGCGAAGTCATTTTAAACTCAAATTCGAACCGTAAAAGTGACGCCATGTCCTTAGGACCCTTATGAACACAATGGAAAAGAGAAAATCATGAAAAGAACTGTTAAGCCAGTCAAATAATTAGGTCAGGAGCGGAAGAAATATGGAATTAATTGCAACCGGATGAGCCGCGATGGGCAATTTGGTCAATTGACCCCGAGAGCTGACTCCTGACCTAACTGTCAAATAAAATTGGAGAAAAGGAAATTTCAAAATCGATAATTAAATTAAAGAACTAATAGAAAAATTAAAAAAAAAAGAGAGGAAAATTTAAAAGTAAAAAGGTGATGACATCATGCATGACCTCATGCATGATGCCATAACTAAATTAATTAAATTATTTATTAAATTAGCTTTTGTGGTCTTCCATAAGCAAAAATTATAAAAGAAAACAAAAAAAAAATAAAAAAATAGAAAAATCTCATCTTCATCTTCTCCCAAAAACGTCACTCTCTTCTCTCCCTCACAAAACCACCATGAAAGCTCTATTGTGAGCTTGAAGAACTAAAAATCCTACCACAACAAAATAGTCTACCATATATAAGACTTGTTTGGGCAACTAGAAAACAAGATCTAAGGGAAAGAAAGAAAAGAAAAATTTGAAGAAAAGGAGGAAGAAAATTCTGCTCAAGGTTAGTACTATAAACTTCAATTTTTTTTGTTTAATTAGTGTTAGTGTGGCATCAAGAGCTTGTAAATAAACTTAAAATGAAATAAAAATATGGGGAAAGACCAAACTGAATTTTCGTCCAGCCTATGTAGGGGTGAGTATTGCATGAGTTTGATTGAATGAAATATGTTAGAAAGCTTGAATAAGTTGAGGAATTGTGTTTGTATGGTTGGAATTAGTAAAATGCAATAAATTAGGTGAGTTAGGGTTTGGAGGCCTAGGGTTTTGAGGCAAATTTTGGAGAAATGCATAAATGATGACTTTGACCTATTGTGAAGTGAAAAATGGTCAATAATGACCAAAGGAGATGTGTGGGAATTGTTAGAATGGAAGTCAAATTCGTAGGGTAAATGGTCATGCTGCTGGCAGCATGACCAAGCCAACTTTGAAGGACCAAAACGGAAATTTTACAAGTCCAATTGATATGCCACCAATTGGGGATGAAAATAGACATAAAATGACACAATTTTCATTAAGGAACCATGCCCAAAAACTGACCAAAACCTAGTGAACCAATTGACCAAAGTTGGTTAAGAGCAGTCTGCCACTGCACAAACTGACCAAATGAACAGTATTTGTTCATTTGGTCATAACTCAAGCTAGGAAGGTCAAAATGACCTGAAATTTTACCAGTAATTAGATAAGATATAGATATAAAACTTTCATGAAGAACACTAACCCAAATTATGCCATTAACCTAATCAAATTATTGAGCAAAGTTGAGTTACTGAACCTGTAAAACTGCAGATTTCCATTTGAACAGTAAAGTTCCAATAGCTATAACTCTCTCTAGAAAACTCCGATTTAGGCGAATCTTGAACCGATGGAAACCTAAGACATAGTAGAACATTTCGTATGAAGGAAATTAGACCAAATTATGGACTTAACTTGATCAAATTACTGAACGAAGTTGGATCAAAAATCTGCCAGAACCAAAATTGCAGCATGAGCGATTGCGTGAACAGTAATTGTATTTTGGCTATAACTTGAGCTACAAAACTCCAATTGGGGTGATTCAAAAATGAGAATACACTTAAGACAATAAGGAACATTTTATATGAAGGAAGGTTTGCCAAATTCCAACAGTAAAAGGACCAATAAAACAGTGCAACTTAGGACTCCAAAACAGAAAATTGGCAATTTTGCCTAAAAGACCTAAGCTTTGAGAAAATGACCAAAACCAACAAGTTTAGTGACCAAAATGTGGTATGTGGGTAAATTTAGAATTCCCATACCTATTAAGCCTTAGAAAGTCAATAATTTGACTTGAATAGTGCAGTGAATAGTAACCCGAAACACAAAATTTCGAGAACGTTAAATTTAACACGTTAGAGCTAGGTAAATGTGAAGCTAAATTTATTTTGGATTTATTTTAAGTTCTAGTACTGAAACATTGTAAAATTGCGTGTTTCAGTGGAAAAGAATACCGGGACAGAACCCGAGGAGTCGAGTCAAGGCCAACAGGCGACTCGTTTGAGGTTTGTGCACAACATCACTATGCTTTAAAATGTATTGATAAAGTGAATGAAATATGTATTTTACATTTGCTTTGAATTGTTGAAAATTTATTTGTGACATTAGTTATGATGTTTTGACTTAAATTGTTGAAAGTTATTGTGTATATTTGAAATGACAATGTTTAGCAAATTGTTAAGATAAGTTTTAAAACCACAGTGTCATGACCATATATTTGAACACCTCACTAGCATGACTAGTGGGGGTAATTTGTTTCGAATTTTGATTCCTTCTCTGGAGAAGTGTTGAGGTGTGCCAGTAGAAGAGGATGTGAATGGATATCCATATATTTGAGCTAGCTAGCCTTGTGATGTGATTTCTCTTTAGCCTCTGGCTATTGAGATTCTATTTGTTTCGAATGGCATGATCTAACTGTGGGTTTTATGAAATGTGATTTGATACTTCAAAATGAAATTGTTTGGGATTAAAATCTCATAATGCATGATTTGTATTTAATTCTCATGCTCAGTCAAATTTTCGAATAAATGTGATTTAAGTTCTGCATAAAGATTATTTTAGTATGTTGTGCACCACTGAGTCCTAGTACTTAGCGACAGCTTTCATTGCTGTCGCAGATTTAGAGACTAGAGGAGCAGCAGACTGAGCTGCTGAAGATTGAGGATCATACAGCTTGAAGTCTTCGGGTATAATTTATACCCTAACTGTAAATATTTCTTTTGATGTATATATTGCACATAAATGTATGGACATGTAAAAATGGGTCTTGAGCAGTTTGTATAAAAATTGTATAAAGTTGTAATATATATTGTAGTTTGAAATTCTCTTAATGTAAATTTTGTAATGTTGTATCTAAATTGTTTTATTTCTAATGAAATATGAATGGAACTATTTTATTTAATTTGAATGAAATGTATTGTTAGTATTTTGAGGATTATTGAATTTTGAACTTGAGAAATTGATTGAAATGATTGTGGAGTTGTTGAAATGGATTGAGTTTGATTGTGAAATTGAAGCAGTTATTGAGAAAAATTTTTAGAAGTGCTTTTTACAGGTATTTGAAGAACTGTTTTCTCAAAATACAGAGGAAACTCTGTCAAAATTTTTATAAAATTTGCGGAAAAATAAAATGGGCCAAAATTTCCAACTAGCTTTCAACTTAATTACATGTTTTAAATACTTATTAGAAATGCTCACCACTTATCAAAAAGAAGAAAATTGTTTTAAAATCCCTTGTAGGGTACTTAATGAGTTATCGGTAGGTGAAGTTCGGTAGTTCATTAGGTATTCTACGGGATCATGTTATGCCTTACAGAGGGGTAAGGTGTGACAGATGCTTGAAACAATTTGGCAATGAATGCCAACTTGTAAAAATGGTAAATTGCACTATATTGGCAGCATATTGAATTACAATATGTGACATGTTGATGCTAGAAACAACTTATCCATAGTACCTAAAAAGGTCAACATATGCATTGACTTATGAACTACATAATAGTTAGTAAACTCTAAAAATTGAAGAATTAAACAATTAATTTATAATGTGCCCTAGTTTGCCTAGTTGACTAGTTTGGATAGGTTGGCATGCCAATAGGATTACGGCAATTACGTAAATGGCTTCATGCCATACTATATTTTTACGGCTTATTATGCCACACTGTGGCTTTAATAGCCTACGGCTATACATATTGTGTATTTATTATTGGCTTATCGCCAGATTGACTATATGGCTTTTTAGCCACGCTATTTGCACACTGGGAGACACTTTATGACCGATGGTGTGATGGCCCGAGGTACTAGGTACCCAGTGCTAGTATATCCGTTTATCCAGTCTAGTCAGTATATAGGCTACACGGGCAGTAATTCAAGTACTATTAAATGAAAATAGCTAAATCCAGTCTACTGACATACAGCACTACCAAAAATTAGAAAATATTAAAATGTTAGCAAATAAAAGTAGAATCAGCAACTGTAAAGTATATCGATGTTATAAATTCGTAAACACTTTATTTACTTTATTTTAGTGTATATTTCTTTATATTTGGCACCACTAAGAAAAATTGCTTAGCGCGTTGCTTTTGTAACGCGTAGGTATTGGAGACATAGCTGGGGAGCCCAGCAGACCTATGACCGAGTGAGACATCAAATCTGCACAGGAGTCCAGAGTCATCTGCACTGCATTGCATATATGGTAGGACTTAGGATATCTTGTATTTTGTACTTTTGTTGTATTTTTGAAATTCGGCCTTATATTTTGTAATATTATGAAAGCTCTAAAGTTTGTAATATCTTGTACATATTAAATAATATGGAGATTTTCTGGATATATTTAAATTATTATGGACTGTATGGTGGAACTGTTTAATGATTGTAAAAGTCTATTGACTTTACTGATAAATAGAGACTGTGAAATTTCTGAGATTTTGATATTTTCATATTAAACTGTTTTCAACAGGTTTGAAAGGACAGTTTGTCCGAAATACAGACGGCACCTTGCCAAATTTTTATTACCATTTTTGAAACACTAATTTTATCAAAGTATGAAAATAGTATTAGCATGATATGAATATTGCATAAAAGACTTCTTAAAATCAAATTGAGTTCAGGAAATGAAATAATCACAGACTAGGTGTTCCGGCACGCCGTGTAGCATGCCTTGCTCGGCTATATTATAGACGGGTGAGGGGTGTTACATTTAGTGGTATCAAAGCACGGTTTAGGCGTTTTTGGACCTAGATAGATTGCATATCATGCATTGCATTGTAAGTGTTAAGATGACTCTAATGCAGATCTTTTGATTTGTTTTGTTATTTTGATTAGAATATGGACTCTACATCGCAAAGAGTGGTCGATGAGGAGGTGGAAAGTCATGCTCCATCTATGACTGAACCAGGAGACAGGAGGGAACCTGCTCCACCAGTACTAGGTGCACCAGCCACATTTCAGCAAATGGCTGAGTTCTTTAGATAGATGGTAGGAGTTATGCCACCACCACCACCTCCACATCAAAAATCTCATATGGAGAGACTCAGGAAGTTTGGAGCAGTGGATTTTCTGGGCAAAAGGGAAGATGATTCTATCACAGCTGAAAACTGGTTGGACAGAACTGGAAGAGTCTTGAAACAACTTCATTGTACTCCAGAGCAGAATTTGGAAGCTATTGTATCACTACTGTAAGATGATGCATACCAATGGTGGGATACAGTTACTAGTGAGGCGCTACCAGAACAAATAACTTGGGATTTCTTTCTCACTGAGTTCAGAAAGAAGTATGTGGGCAGTGTATACCTGGAAGAGAAGAGAAGGGAGTTTATTACCCTACGCCAAAGACAGCTGACAGTGGCTGAATATGAAAGAGAATTTGTCAAACTGAGCCACTATGGGCGAGAAATAGTCCCTAATGAGGCAGAGAGATGCAAGAGATTTGAGGAAGGACTCAATGATAATATTAAAGTAATGATTACAGCCTTGGGGATTACAGAGTTTGCCAAGTTAGTGGAAGCTGCACTGAAGGTTGAAAAAGTTAGAATGAATGAGCAGAACAGAAGGGACAGACAGCAGAAAAGAGGTCAAGGTCAGACCGGTACATCTTCTGCCCCTAGTAAGAAATTCAGAGGTTCGCCTACTCAGAATTTCAATAGAGCACCAAGTCAGGGTCAGTCACAGAGGCCCAAATTTCAGTTTGCACCAAGGAGAGTCCAGTCCACACCTTCAATGGCTAGCTCTCCAGGGACAGGGTACAGGGGACTAGCCCCAACAGTATCTGTTGCTTGCCCACATTGCCAAAAAAGGCATAAGGGTGAATGTTGGAGGATGATAGGTGCTTATTTGCAGTGTGGATCTACAGACCACCTAGTTCGAGATTGTCCTCGCAGAACTGCTACATCCACTCCAGTATCAACTGTTAGGCCTGCCCCTCCAGCTCCAAGGGGTAGAAAGCCGGGTAAGGCCGAGCGGCAGTACTTCACAAAAACATGTCGAATGCGTGGAGAGAGCGGAAGGTAAAAACCAGCGAGCCTATGCTATAAGGGCACAGGAGGAACAGGATGCTCAAGATGTCATCAAGGGTATGTTCCTCCTCTATAATATTTTTGTGCATGCATTAGTGGATCCTGGATCTACTCATTCACATATTTGTATCAAGCTGCCTGTGGAAATGGGAATACTAGTAGAGGAAAGTGACCAAGACATCCTAGTCACAAATCCGTTAGGCCACAGTGTGATAGTAAACAAGGTGTATAAGGATTTTGTCGCCCATTAAAGATTCAAGGGAAAGAGTTACGGCGGACTTAATCAAACGCCTTTTCCATGAGTTTGATGTGATTTTGGGAATGGAGTTATCCCATCATCGCAATAGTAGATTGTAAATTGAAGAGAATCTCTCTGAAAACTGCTGAGAACGAAGAAATAATAGTTGTGGGTGAAAGGACAGATTTCTTGTCCAATATCATCTCAGCTACAGTTGCAAGGAGATGGTTGAGAAAAGGGTGTAAAGCCTATCTGGCACACGTGGTTGACACTAGGCAAGGTAAATTTGACTTGTCTGACATACCCACAGTAAGGGATTTCTCTGAGGTATTTCCTGAGGAATTGCCTAGTTTGCCACCAGAAAGGGAAGTTGAATTTGCCATTGAGATTATGCCGGTACAGC
Source organism: Hevea brasiliensis (assembly GCF_030052815.1). Classification (NCBI taxonomy): domain Eukaryota; kingdom Viridiplantae; phylum Streptophyta; class Magnoliopsida; order Malpighiales; family Euphorbiaceae; genus Hevea; species Hevea brasiliensis. Next base: position 51,528 of record NW_026614838.1, on the reverse strand, counting down.
TCCAATTTCAATTGCTCCGTATAGGATGGCACCTACTGAATTGAAAGAGTTGAAAATCCAGCTACAAGAATTACTAGACAAGGGGTTCATACGCCCCAGTGTGTCACCGTGGGGAGCTCCAGTACTGTTTGTAAAGGAGAAAGATGGGACACTGAGGTTATGTGTTGACTACCAGCAGTTAAACAGAGTAATAGTGAAGAATAAGAATCCGTTGCCTAGAATTGATAATCTGTTTGATCAGTTGAAGGGAGCCGGTGTGTTTTCTAAGATTGATCTCAGATCAGGGTATCATCAGCTAAGGGTTAAGGATGCAGATGTGCCTAAGACTGCATTTAGAACCCAGTATGGGCATTATGAATTCTTGGTGATGCCATTTGGGTTAACAAACGCTCCAGCAGCATTCATGGACCTGATGAACCATATCTTCCATCCATACTTAGATCAGTTCATAGTGGTCTTCATTAATGATTTCTTGGTGTATTCCAAGGATAAAGCAGAACATGATGAGCATTTGAGAATTGTTCTGCAGACTCTAAAAGAGAAAAAACTATATGCTAAATTGTCCAAGTGTGAGTTCTGGTTGAATGAGTTTGCATTCCTTGGACATGTAGTATCAGCTGAAGGGATTAGAGTGGATCCCAAGAAGATTGAAGCAGTGATGGAATGGAAGCCTCCCAGAAATACAACTGAGATCAGAAGTTTCTTGGGGTTAGCTGGATATTATAGAAGATTTGTAAAGGGATTTTCCCTGATAGCTGCTCCAATGACTAAATTACTACACAAGAATATGAAATTTGACTGGAATGACAAGTGTCAAGCCAGTTTTGAGAGGCTGAAGGCTATGTTGACAGAGGCACCAGTGTTAACACAGCCAATGTCTAGAAAAGACTTTGTAGTCTACAGTGATGCCTCACATAATGGGTTAGGGTGTGTACTCATGGAAGAAGGGAAAATGGTCGCATATGCTTCCAGGCAGTTAAGGCCACATGAAAAGAATTACCCTACTCATGATTTGGAGTTAGCAGCAATTATCTTTGCATTGAAGATATGGAGGCATTACTTGTATGGAGAAAAGTGCTACATATACACAGACCATAAGAGTCTGAAGTATCTGCCAACCCAGAAGGAACTTAATTTGACACAGAGGCGATGGATTGAATTCCTGAAAGATTATGATTGTGTGATTGACTACCACCCTAGGAAGGCAAATGTAGTCGCTAATGCTTTAAGCAGAAAATCTATTATAGCATTAAAATCTCTGAATGCCCAACTGTCCTTAACTCATGGTGGAGTTATTTTGGCTGAGTTGCAAGTGAAGCTGAATCTGTTACAACAGATACAAGATGGGCAGAAAATAGATGAGAAATTAATGGCTATTATGGGCAAAATCATTAAAAGGAAGGAAACTAAATATGAAGTGAAAGAAAATGGATGCCTGTACTATAAAGAAAGAGTGTGTGTTCCAGATGATAAAGAATTGAAAACTAGTATTCTGAGAGAAGCACATAACAGTGTGTATGCTATGCACCCAGGAAGCACAAAAATGTACCATGACCTGAAACTCCAATAATGGTGGCCAGGTATGAAGAAGGACATAGTTGACTATGTAACTAGATGCTTGACATGTCAGCAAGTCAAAGCAGAACATCAAGTTCCATCAGGTTTGTTACAGCCCATAAACAGACCTAAATGGAAATGGGACCGAGTCACTATGGACTTTGTCAGTGGTCTACCTCTCACTCAAAAGAAGCATGATGCAGTATGGGTGATTATGGATAGGTTGACCAAATCAGCACATTTTCTGCCCGCCAAAACAGATTACTTACTGGAAAAGCTAGCAGAATTGTACATCAGTGAGATAGTTAAACTACGTGGAATTCCGCTTTCCATTATATCTGATAGAGACCTGAGGTTTACATCTAGATTTTGGAAGAAATTACAAGAATCCTTGGGCACACAACTCCATTTTAGTATGGCTTTTCATCCTCAGACGGATGGACAGTCAGAAAGAATAATCCAGGTCCTCGAGGATATGCTGAGAAGTTGTGTTATTGAGTTTGAGGGAAGTTGGGACAGATAACTTCTACTGGCAGAATTTGCATACAACAATAGCTATCAAGCTAGCATACAAATGGCACCTATGAAGCACTGTATGGGAGAAAATGCAGAACATCTGTATGTTGGACTGAATTGGGTGAAGATAAGCTAGTGGAGCCAGACCTGATAAAACAGACAGAGGAAAAGGTGAAACTGATAAAGGCCAATTTGAAAGTTACCTCAGACCGACAGAAATCTTATGCTGACTTGAGGAGAAAGGACATTGAGTATGAAGTTGGCGAGAACATATTTCTCAAAGTATCACTGTGGAAGAAAGTGTTGAGATTCAGGAAAAAGGGAAAATTAAGCCCTAGGTTCATTGGCCCATATGAAGTTATGGAATGTGTGGGACCAATAGCCTACCGATTAGCCTTACCACCTGAGCTGAACAAGATACATAATGTGTTCTATGTCTCGATGCTCAGAAGATACAGATCAGATCCTTCACATGTCATCTCAACAGAAGAAATTGTGGTACAACCTGACCTGACATATGAAGAAGAACCAATTAAAATCTTGGCACAAGAGGTAAAAGAGCTCAGAAACAAGACAATTCCACTAGTGAAAATCCTATGGAGACACCACAACACGGAAGAGGCAACATGGGAGAGCGAGGAGACAATAAGGTAATAGTTCCCTCAGCTCTTCACATCAGGTAAATTTCGAAGACGAAATTTTTATTTAGAGGGAAAGAGTTGTAACATCCTCCCTGTACGTATTCTGTATGTTCTGTTGCTCCAGTGGCCAAATATCAGTCTAGGCAAGTCAGGATGTCTGGAACTATACTTCGGTGATAGTGAACAGACATATAATGATGAAATAAATAAAAAGAAAATACAAGAAAAAATTAAAGAAAAATGAAAGAGAGAAAAAGAAACTAAGTTAAATTAGCCGGCACCGCAGCGATGGGTAACCATACTGGGAAGGCCGTTGCCTACCCCAGGACCGCGGGGAACCCTCAGAATTTAATTTTGAGACATAAGTAAAGGTCTATTGAAATATAATTGACATTAGAATTATTAAAGAAAAATTAATAAATTAGTACAAAGAAAAACGAAAAATTGAGAAACAGACAAAAATTGATATTACCGAAATATCGGGAATATAACCCGAAGTGGGGTATTTTGGTCATTTGACACCAAGAGCTACCTTTTGACCTCAATGTTCATTAAAAATAAATGATATTACACTTTAGAAATATCATGAAAAATTAAAATGAAATACATTATGTAAATAGTAAAAGATTAGTGGCAAATGAGCAAAATTAAGGAAATTAAGATTAATGAATTATTTAACCAAGTTAGTGCTCCACTAGTGACATCCTAAGGGACCCATATTAAGCTTTAGTGGACTGAAACTACCATCTTCAACCTCAAAGATAAGGACCAGCCGAACGGAAAAACACCATGAATCCTCCATAGCTGAAGTTTGTTCAACCACCATGCAACCATCTTCAAGCCATCTTTCACCATAATTTCTTCATTAAAGCTTGCACACTCAACTTAAGTAAGCTTTTGGGAACAAGAAAGGAATGATTTGATTAGGTTTTGGGAAAGCTCTCAAGAGGTAAGTGTCCAAAACCTCTCCCTTGCTTTAGTAAACCTTGTGTTTAGGTTGAGGTGAGTATTTTGGTGAAGAGAAATGAAGAGAATAGTGAGAAATGAAATGGTCCATTTTCGGCAGCCATGAATATGTGTTGTATTTGAGTTTTTTTTACCTCTAATGGATGGAAATTAAGATTGATTAACTCAAATGGAGGATGTAGTAAGTTAAAATCTAAGTATGTGCATGTAGTGCTTGAATTAAGGGTGTGAAATGGAACCTTAATGCTTTGGGCAAACTGCCATATTTGGAAGCCTATTAAATCATGAATTTGTGTGTGAATATGAAGTTTATTAATGAAATATGCTAGTGTTAAATTGTGGGCAGCATGTGCAATTGATATTGAAGTATGAGTATATTGAAGTGTATGTGTAATATTGATATGGAGATATGTTGAATTTTGGTGGAAGTGAATGTTGAACTTAATGATGAATTGTGTGCATTGAGCACTTGAATGTTCTGTCCAAAATTGTTTGCTAGAATTGTGTACAATATATATATATATATATATATATATATATATATATATATATATATATATATATATATATATATATATATATATATATATGGAAGTGCCATTGATTGAATATTGAAGTAATGAGGAGGAGAAGGAATATCAAATTGGAAGTGTAAGTGTTTTGTGTAGGTTGTGTATTGATGGCAGTACCTAAATTAGGTCATAAGTGCCAAACTGTAAACCCAATTGGTATGAGGCTAATGGGGGGTGAAACTAAACACCAAATAGGCCAACTTTCATGTAGAAATGTTGCCAAAATTCTGCTTAGAAACTGACCTTAAAAATGACCAAATCCGGAATAGTAACCTTGCAACCCAAATTTTTGACCATATGAATAGTAATCATTAGGATGACCATAACTCACTCAAAACAGGTCCAATTGATCTAAAATTTTTACCATGGATAGCTTAGACATAGAGCTAAAATTCTTATGAAGACACCAAAGCCCAGAAATGACCAGAACCAAGTCAAATAGCTAGCAAAATTTTGGGTACCAAAACTGCTAGAACTAAAAGTTACCTAAAATTGACCAAAATTTGCACTAAAGGTGCAATCTGTCCAGCTTTAGTAAATTGACCATATCTTGGTCTATACAACTCAGAATGACCTGAATTTTTTCCCCACGTGCAATAAGACATAGAGCTACAATTTTGCTTCTTTGACCAGAAGCCAAAAACCAAGAGAAATAGGACTTTAAGCTAGACTAATCTAACACACCAAAAATTGAGAATTTGACATTTACATACAATGATGCTTGAAGCAATTTGGCAATGAATGCCAACTTGTAAAAATGGTAAATTGCACTATATTGGTAGCATATTGAATTACAATATGTGACATGTTAATGCTAGAAACAACTTATCCATAGTACCTAAAAAGGTCAACATATGCATTGACTTATGAACTATATAATAGTTAGTCAACTCTAAAAATTAAAGAATTAAACAATTAATTTATAATGTGCCCTAGTTTGCCTAGTTGATTAGTTTGGATAGGTTGGCATGCCAATAGGATTCTGACAGCTGTTCTGTAAATGGCTTCATGCCATACTGTGTTTTTACGGCTTATTATGCCGCATTGTGACTTTAATAGCCTACGGCTATACATATTGTGTATTTATTATTGGCTTATCGCCAGATTGACTATATGGCTTTTTAGCCACGCTATTTGCACACCAGGAGATACTTTGTGACTGATGGTATGACGGCCCGGGGTACTAGGTACCCGATCGTGATATCCGCTTTATCCATGCCGTGATATAGGCTACACGGGCAGTAATTCAAGTACCATTAAATTCAAATATCTAAATCCAGTCTACTAACATACAGCACTACCAAAAATTAGTAAATATTGAAATGTTAGCAAATAAAAGTAGAATCAGCAACTGCAAAGTATATCGATGTTATAAATTCGTAAACACTTTATTTACTTTATTTTAGTGTATATTTTTTTATATTTAGCACCACTAAGCAAAATTGCTTAGCGCGTTGCTTTTGTAACGCGTAGGTATTAGAGACACAAATGGGAACCTGCAGGACTCTACGACGGGTGAGACATCAGATCTGCACAGGAGTCCAGAGTCATCTGCATTGCATTGCATGCATGGTAGGACTTATGATATCTTGTATTTTGTACTTTTATTGTATTTTTGAAATTCAGCCTTGTATTTTGTAATATTATGAAAGCTCTAAAGTTTGTAATATCTTGTACATATTAAATAACATGGAGATTTTCTGGATATATTTAAATTATTATGGACTGTATGGTGGAATCATGTTTAATGATCAGAAAAGTCTATTGACTTTACTGAGAAATAGAGACTGTGAAATATCTGAGATTTTGATATTATCATATTAAACTGTTTTCAATAGGTTTGGAAGGACAGTTTGTCCGAAATACCGATGGCACCTTGCCAAATTTTTATTACCATTTTTGAAACACTGATTTTATCAAAGTATGAAAATAGTATCAGCATGATATGAATATTACATAAAAGACTTCTCAAAATCAAATTGAGTTTAGGAAATGAAATAATCACAGACTAGGTGTTCCAGCACGCCGTGTAGCACGCCTTGCTCGGCTATACTGTAGATGGGTGAGGGGTGTTACACCTTCCACTTATCCAAAGTATCATGTTCCTCTTGAGTGGCCTCTGGAGGTAAGGTATCAGGAACCTTTGAGTCTAGAACATATCCAATACGTTCTAGGTTTAGGACAAGTTTTAAATTTCTAAGCCAATCAGAAAGATTAGGTCCTGTTAATCTATTGTGATCAACTATGCTCGCAAGGATATTGGATGGTGGTGGTTGTTGTGTGCTCATTATTATCAAAAAAATTAACTACAGAAAATAACTAGATTAATTAGTAAATATATCAAGTAATTAGCCAAAATGATTATGGTCTTTTAATCAAATTGGTCCTTACACTAACTTAGCAAATCTTACACTTCCAAAGTAGGAAACAGAAATCCTAGTTGGATGGATTTCTAATGGGTGATTGAATTCTTATAGTCTTATTGATCATCTTCAGACACATCCATTATTGGAATTACAATAAACTATAAGTGAGTAACTCCTTGCCCATCACATCTCATGTGAGGTTCAATCATTTATCTAGCCCCTAATGCTCAAAATCTCAGGCACATCCATTATTGATTTATCTTGCATTAGTTAAGTTGATCCCATTGAGCTAGTAAACATGCAAATAATTTAATTTCCTCAGGCACATCCATTATTAGCCATCAACTATTTACATATTTACAACATCTCATGCTAAAGGAGTACATATTAACACTTGATCTGATTTCCTCCCACTAGTCCCACCAATGCTCTTGACCTCATTGATCTTCTTGCAATCCAATTACATTGTAATCCTTAGCATACCAAGGCGAATTTACAAGAATATGGACTTTAAAGTCCTCAAATAAATGAAATTATAACCCAAATTATTACAACATTTATAATACATACCACTAAAATAAAATTAATTATTTTACAACCCAAAGAAAAATAAAAGAAATAAATCCAATCACATTGGTCTTTTATTGTCCATGATCATGCATATTAAAATTTAACAATTAAATAAAATATACATACTAAAAAATTAAATTGAATATCACATATTCAACCAAAAAATTCAGATTTGAATCTCATTCAAACAAATTTAAATTTAGAAACCCTTTCCAAATTTAATACCTTGAAAACATTTTTCAATAATTAATTGTGTGATTAAAATTCTTAATTAAACAATTTAATTAGGTATGGGCCTAATTATGGGCCTTAAGATATACAACAATTGCATAAATAAGCCCAAAACCAAAACGCACCCTTGGGGTGTGTATCTTAACCATGCCGCCACCCATGAACACCATCACATTCATACCGCCACACATGAGCACCCAAACAGCTTTAGATCAATCCAAATTTGATCCAATCACACAATTAAACCTCATATTTAATCCTAAAGGCAAATATAATGGCTTCTGATACCAATTGAAAGAGCAGAAGCATGGAAATTGGTGCATTGGAGCATTAAATTTCAAAAATTTTCTTATAGGGTTTCATGCATCATGCCACATCTCTTATGTGCCTAATTAATTTCAATGCTCAGTTGTATATTAAAACACTTTTAATATGCATTAGGATCTTCATTTGCTATTTAAGATTATGAATTAACAAATTAATTCAATTAAACCCTAATTTGAAAGAGGAATTTAGGCTCTAACCTCTTTGATGCACTATGGATGCAATTGACACCTTTAGGAAGTTCCTAGGACCCTAAGTGTTGTCCCTTTAGCTTGTCCACACCAAGATCACCAATGGCAGCCCCCAATTTTGCTTCTCAAGCCTTTGCCAACCAATTATAATTTGGGGTTTTGCTTTTAGAGAGGTTATATATATGTATAGGACACTAGAAATAATTCCTAGCAATTTTAATTCAAAGGGAATGAATAATTCTCTTTGAATTGATGAAGAAAACAAGAAGAGGGAGAGAGAATAGTGGCTGCCACCACTCTTAGAATAGAGAGAGTTGTTTTTTTAATTCTTTTTTCTTTCCCTTTTATAGTTAAGTCAAATAATCACTTAAACCCTTTGCCACATGTCACCACCACATTGCATCTTATTTTTAATTGACTTAATCTCATTAAGCCCAGTGTTAAAGCTAGACTTAATCTTGACTTTGATCATTTTGCATAATAGGAAGACAAATGGCAAGTTTATATGGTGCCATGTGTCACCATGTGAAATGACCAAATTACCCTTATGTTTTATTTTTGAGTTTTTAACCCAAAATCATTATTTCTCCTCTTCTAATCAATTTATATCAAATATAAATTAATTAATTAATTAATTTCTCACAATTAAATTCATATTTAAAGACTTTAAATATAAATTTAACTTATACTATACATCCAATAACCTAGATTCGGTTTTAAGCCATGCTAGGGACTTTACAATCTCATTACAAATTAAACCTATTTAATTAATCAATTAAACTCTTTAATTTATCAATTAAATCACATTGTTCTTGGTGATTAACTTGTGTATGTGTGTGACTCACTAGGCTCATCACTAATTAGCAATGAGATATGATATTAACTCTTAATATCATCAGAACTTTTTCTTACCATAAATGATTCTCTAAAGGCATCTCATAGACCATGGTTGATACCTAGCATAGTGTGCTATGGCCACCCAATCAGTAACAAGGAATACCTTAAATGAACCTATAATTATATGTTACCATGCACTAGAATCTCTCTGTTACAAAATCCCAATTCGAGCTAGAGTCATGGTTAATGTCAAACCCCATTTGCTATGAACATTATGTTCTCTTTTAATTCCAGTTCTTGATTAATTAGATTTTCTTGTCAAAAACTCTTTTCTGACTAAATCTGTCTGTTCTGGCCAGGAACTTGAAACATCAAGAACAATTAAATGAACATAGGATTTTATCCCTATTTACTTAGGGTAACGGATTCCATCTTGATCAACACCTATCTCCATATATAACTAATAGGAGTCAACACATGCCCATATACCCATACACAGTACAAGTATGAAAGCAGTATCAAACTCAAACCACCTATATACAAGATAATTGTGTTATCTCAGGTCTAAAGATTATGTGCACTGATATGATATATGACAATGCATTGACAAGAGTAAACTCTATGTGCTTGTCATAAGCGTCACTGGTTTGGCCTACTTATCATGTATAAGTGCCTATCATGTTTGTTATGTGACATGAGACTCACCATTCCATCTTATTTATATCTCATATAAATACCTTGGGAACAAACATGATTACAATCTTTTCTGAATAAGTTATGTCCTTTGCGAAGTATCCTTGATTGTGAACCAATTTATGATACTTTGTACTAGAAATACTGTCACTCATATTCTTAACAACTTAAGAATAGAATTTCTAATAAAATATCAATGGACCTTTTCTATTACACATAAAAATATTATGTAAATGAAAAAGTAAAGTTGCATTTTATTAATAAAATATGTATAAGATACATACAAAATGATATGCTCTAGGGCATACTACTAACACTACGAATGGATACAGTAGAGCTGAAGGAAGACTTGACGTTTGAGGAGCAGCCAGTAGCCATAGTGGACTACCAAGTGAGGCAACTAAGGTCAAAACAGATCCCTATGGTTAAGGTGTTGTGGAGGAGCCAATCAGTAGAAGAATGCACCTGGGAGTCAGAGTGGGACATGCGTAGCAAGTACCCTTATTTGTTCAATGTGTAATTCTATTCTTTTATTCTGCCTTGTGTAAAAATTCGAAAACGAATTTTCTGTAAGGAAGGAAGAATGTAATACCCTTAATTTTTAAATTAATTATTTTATGGGTAGATATTAATATTTTATTTTATTTAAATTTTGGGAAATTAATTGAAATTTTTCAAATTTTTGAAATCAGATTTGATTTTTCAAAAATATAAAACTTTGATGATTTTTAAAAATTTATTTAAAGACCACGTGGCAAAACTAAAAATATATTTAAACTCTACGAATTTTTTTGAGTTTTTTGGAATTTTTTCGAAATTTTTGGGCATCGTTTTCAGTTTCAAGGCAGAGTAAAAATTAAATTTTGGGTACCCTGAATCGAACTGAACAGGATCGAACTAGTCGAATCGGACCGGCCCTCTTTCCCTTCTTCTTTTCTTCCCCTCGCACCCTCGACACCCTCACTTCCCTTCCCTCTTTCTTTCTCCTCCTCCTCTCTCCTCGCCGCCCACCGCCTCCCTCCCAAAGACTCCTCCCGCCGCCGATGCTCCAAGCTGCCGGAAAACGGCCCAAAAACTCTCCCTACGTGCCACACGATGTTTCATCTTTTCGGCCAAAATCCGGTCAATCCGGCCACCAATCGGATCGGGTCTTGTCCCAAAACACATCTACACCTCGAGAGCTTTTCATAGAAACCAAGAATACAAAAATCCATCGAGCGGTTTGTCAAATTTTTGGCCGAGAAGTTTTAGCCCATTTTAACTTTTGGGCTAGATTTCTCAAAAACCGTAAACCCCACCAAAAATTTGAGAATACTGGAGTGCTCCACTTGTCGAGAGCTTTACGGCAATACCCATTTCAAATTTTTCCTACACCATTTTTCCGTGGGTCCCGCGAGACTTCGCAATATTTTTCCGAGTATTAAATGAGTTTAAAAAATTTCATAAAAATTATATACTAACCCCCGTGTTATGGGATTCACGTAGGTACATTCAATTCACGGAAATTCCACGATTGCTCGAGTCTGTAATTTTGGGTCGGGCAGATAGACTATCAGAAAAGCTTCAGAAGTGGGCTGAGTATAGGCTACTCCACTATTTTCAGACGTCTCGGATGCGTCTCCAGGGTTGGAATTGGCATAGGTAAATCCGAACCCTACTTTTTCTTAATTATCTAGTGCCTGATTTCGATTAAAAATCTATAAATTATTCGTGGTAGGTTAGAAAAATATAATTCCTTTTGTATTAGTTTAATAATATTGCTAAGGATCTCGGGGCAAAGTTTTAGAATTTTTAGAGCTCATTTGGGTAGTTTTTGCAAAAGGGTTAGTTATAGAGACTAAATTATAATTTTTTAAATTATGGTTAAAATTAGTATTTTACTCTCTGAGTCGAATGCTCACTCCTGTTCATCTATTTTTTCAGGCTATAAAAGAATTACTTGTTGTGACTAACCCGCTCTTTTTCTTCGCAGGTCAATTAGTAGTATCTAATGCATTTTATATAATTGAGTTAAATTTTAGACTCCGCATATGTTAGGAGTATTTTAATTAATTTTGGGTCTGTAATATAATATTGTGTTAAATTTGTAAGAATATTAAATGCATGCATGACTAAATTGGATGAGGGAGCTGAGTTTCCATTGGATTTTATGATATTATGAGTATGTGAAGGGTGAGTTGAGCTCCCAAATTTATTATATATTGTGTTTACAGGTCGGGCGAGTCAAAAACTCTCCGTTGAATGGTCCATTTTATGGCCAGACTATGTGCGATTAAATTCTTGAAATTAGGCCCAAATGGGCGTTAGGATTGGGTTGAGAAATAATTAGGCTTACTACTGGCCTCGGGGGCTTTAGGCTGGCCTAGATCTTAGTGCCGGTTCTGCCCATAGGTTGGGTCGTAACACCATTCTTGGGGTTAAACTAGTACTATGACTTGGATAAACTTAAAGCTTACTGCAAGCTTTGACAACTTTAAGTTAGATTAATTAGCGAGCTTCATTAGTAAAGGATTCCTAAAAGTCCTTTACAAAAAAGATTAAAAAAAAATGAGGATTTCAAATGCAATTGAGAAATTGAGAAACATTAAGAGAATAATGAGAGAGAACAATAATGTAGATAAATTTATTTTAAAATTTTATTTTTCTTGTGAATCCCATTTATTATGAGAAGATCGTTTGTTTTTTAATGCAAAATAGTGTAACATAAGCATTTCTTGACGATCTAGACTTCGTCTGGTATTTTGGTTTGAAGTCTTCTTTTTTTTTTAAAAAAAAAATCATTTTTAGATACTGTTAAGAAAAACTATTTAGTTGATTTGTAGTTTTTATGACTAAAACATACTAAAGTTAGCTTTAAACTTATTTTTAATACAATTTAACTAATACATTTAAAGATATATTTTTATTTACAACAGCTCCAATAATAACACCAAATAACCCTATAGAGAATTTATCATTCTTTTGCTAATGAATTGTTGTGAGCATTCAATCAATTCAACTTATGTGCAGGAGAGACCTTTTCCTTCCCACTCGCTTAGTACCTACTTTTTCGCAATAGAGTTTGCTTCTATCTATCCTTCCTTTGGGTTGACATTGTTCTGTTTGCCAAAGGAGAATTGTCTTCCTTTTCTGTTTCAACATGCACAATAGTCAATCTAATGTCTTTTTATGTTTTCCTCTGCCATTTTTTCTTTCATTTTCCTTATTTTACATGCAAAAAGGACAATGTTTTTCTTCTTACATTGTCCTTTTCACTCATGCCAGAGTTTTGTACACTATCGACGACAAATGATTATGTTTTTCTCCTTGATAGAAATTAAAAAAAAAAACTGAAATAAGAGAAAAATCGAATTGAATTTGAATCAAATCAATTTGACTTTATTCATTGATTATGGGATGAGTTTTAGGACTTTTGTTTTAGCGTAATAAAAGACTCAAAATTACGCAGTTGAGGTTCTTTAGGATTTTGTCATCTCACTACTAATGGAACTTTATCCTAAATAATCTAGAGCAAATAGGAATCCATATCGATTATGAATGAGGTATTTGCAAGGCTCGTTCTTAGTCCTTTCCAATTGTTGTTGATTGAAAGGATGATCTTGAGTCAAGGCATACTAAGACTTGCAATCGTAGCTACATGAGATAATTGATTTTGTAGGAAGCCTCCACAAGATTTGGTGGATGATATCAAGGGAGTATTAAGAATAAGTTATTCCTAACGAAAATTTGTAGAATCACATCAAAGAATGAGAATCCAAGGATTAGAACTATTAGACAAAACCTTATTGAGTTTCTCCTTCTGCTAGATTGTGGTATACTCTTTTTTTGGGCTTTTCTTTTATTTTTGGATTTTTGCTATTTTGTTGCTTTGGTTTTATACTTTTGGGATATGATTTTTCTTTTAGTTTTAGTTCTTTTTAGGTCTTATGGATCTTTTATTTTGCATATCGAGATTTTTCTGATTTTTTCTGCTTAATAAAATTATTTGCTTATTAAAACAATCAATTATAAAAAAAGGTAAAATCCTAATTCTTCTTAATTAAGAATTTGCAAATGAAAAAAACAATAAGAGATTTAGTTATTTCATAAACAAAAATCTAGAAACAAAAGAATTGCTTTATAAAGGGAAATAAATTATTGTTAACAATCAAATGGGAGAGAAAATGATACAAAGAACATAATACCTAGTCATAAACTAAAAAATCAAAACAAATAATTGATAGACAAAAAAAGACACTATATCTAATCAATAATCTCAAAAAATATAATACCCAATCACCTTAGTTTTAAGTAAAAAAATGCACCAATTTTGTTTATATAGCCAAATTCATTTCAAAAGTCGTCTTCTTCATCAACTTTTCCACTTGATGCATGAGCTTAGGGCTAGCAAGATTGCTTTACATAGGGGCAATAGTGAGTCACAGTCAGAAAGACTAAGAGAAAGCAAATTGCAGACTCATAAGGAAAGATCATAATCACAAAAGAAGAATCAAATAATTGAAGAAGAAGAAGTAAATAATAAAAAAAAAGAATAAGCAAGAAATTAAAGAAGTAAAGAATCAAAGAAGAAGTTGTAGAAAGAGGAAGCAAACTGATTGCAAATGCTAAGCGCAAAGAAAGGAGAAGTTAATATGATATATGAAAGGAATAAAAAAAAAGAAAGTGAAAAAATAACTTATGCAATTCTAATTTGCAAAACATATTGTTTTAAAGAAATCAATTTAATTTGATTTAATATAATTTTTTTCCAAAAATCAAATTAAGCTAAATAGATTAAATATTATAAAAATAAAAATTAAACTAAATTGAATTATTAAATAAATTAAATGTAATTTACTAATTAAATTAGTTTAATATTTATATTTGAATCGATATCAATAAAAATAAATACTTAGAGCTTGTTCATTTATGAAAAATTACGATAACTTTTACGAAAATTTTATAAAAGAATTAGGAAACAACTTTTTTTATAATATAGATTATATTATATTTTTTTATAATTAAAATTAAATAATTATTTAAAATATTAATTTGAGAGGATAAAAATTTAATTATATTATGATAAGTTAAATACATAATATATATTTAAAAAATTTAAATAATAATAATTTATTATTTTATTTATGAAAGTTGAATAATTATTTTTCGAAATAAACAAGTCCGGCCTTATAAATCACCCATTTAACGTTAATAAGAACCCTAACCCACTAATATCTAGAATATTTGGCTTCGTTTTCCTTCACTTTCTTGTTGATTTTTCCATTAGGTCATATAATATGGGTTCATTTTCGTCACCGTGTTCTTCTGTTTCTCCTGCAAAATCGTCAAATGCGGGAGATTCCTACATTGGGAGCTTTATTAGTCTCATTTCAAAGTCCGAGATTCGCTACGAGGGCATCCTCTATCATCTTAGCGTTCAAGATTCCATTATTGGCCTCAAGAATGGTGCATTATCCTATTCACTGTTTCATATTTCTTCAACTTTTTTTTTTAATTTAATTTGTATTTTTTTTTAAATTTTTTGGGTATATTATGATGTTGCAGTAAAGTCTTATGGAACAGAAGGTCGAAAGAAAGATGGCCCCCAAATTTCCTCAAGCGATAAGGTTTATGAATTCATTCTTTTCCGTGGAAGTGATATTAAGGTAAATGCATTTACTATAACATCAAAAAAATTATGGAAAATTGATACATTGTTAGTTGGGTATGATGTTTACAAGGAAATATCTTTTCTTTTTTTTTTTTTTTTTTGTGTGTGTGCAGTTATATCATGATATTTGTGTTTTGTCACAATTCAAAAATTTGTAATGCTTGTCTAAGTCGTTGGGAGAGTCTTTGAATATGACAAATTGGAAATGGTTGATACTTGTGGTTAAATTTTGAAATTGTTTTTTATACACATTAGCCATGCTTTGTAATGCTCTATTGGCATAGATTAAAACCAATGATTATGCTTCTTTGGGTTATTGGGGTGGAATTCCTAGTGTGGATTTTATGCTAATGGGAACCTTGGGCGCTATGCTTCTTTGGGTTATGGGGTTGGAATTCAAAGTGTGGGTTTCCTTTCAATCCGTTGCAGTTGGAGATAGATTGATTCTAGAGAGAGAAGGATTGTCTTTTGCAATTTGATTAATTGAACTAACATAGGAAGTGGTTTTCAATTATGTACACTAATATTTCTTCCCAATCCATCGACATTGGAGATAGCTTGATTCTAGAAAAAGAATGATTTTCTATGATATTTATCTAAGTGAAAACCCCATCCCTATGAGGTCTTTATCTCTCCTACGTTGAGTTTTTGGACATACTTAGAGCCTGTTTGGCATTGTAGTTAAAACTTTTTTTTTTTTCGAAAAAGAATCATTTTTTATGCTAGTGGAAAAAGCAGTTTGAAAATGTAAACATATCAAATTTAACTTAAAATCAATTTTTAATAGCCTCTAACCAATATATTTAAGGTGGTATTTTTCTCAACGATACTCAACTCAACTCAACTCAACTCAACTAAGCCTTTTTCTCAAAAATTTGGGGTCGGCTATATGGATTCGCTTTCTTCACTCTAAACGATTTTGGGTTAAATCCTTAGAAATATGTAATGCTTATAGGTCATGTTGTACTACTTTTCTCCAAATCAATTTAGGTATACCCCTTTTTTTCTTTTTATCCTCTAACTTAATATGCTCTACTTGTCTAACTGGAGCCTCCGTATGTCTACGCTTCACATGACCAAACCACTTAAATCTTCCTTCTCTCAACTTATCTTCAATTAGCACAACTCCTACCTTTTCTCTAATACTCTCATTTCGGACTTTATCTAGTCTAGTATGGCCACTCATCTACCTTAACATTCTCTTCTCTGCAACTCTTATCTTAGACGCATACGACTCTTTCAGTGCCCAACACTCACTGCCATATAACATAGCCGGTCGTATGGTTGTACGGTAAAATTTTACTTTCAACTTATTGGGAATTTTACGATCACATAAAATTCCCGTGGCACGTCTCCACTTCAACCATCCGGCTTTAATCCTATGATTAACATTCTCCTCACATCCCTCATCTACTTGAAGGACTGAGCCTAGATATTTAAAGTGATTATTTTGGGACAGTACAACTCCATTCAAACTAACTCTTTTCCTATCATCCATTTGGCCTTCACTGAACTTGCAATGCATGTATTCTGTCTTCGTTCTACTTAACTTAAAACCCTTTGACTCTAGAGTACTTCTCCAAAACTTTAACTTTCTATTGACTCCTTCTCGTGTCTCATCTATCAGAATAATATTATTCGCAAACATCATGCACCAAGGAATACTCTCTTGTATATGTTTCGTCAATTCATCTAAAACTAATGTAAAAAGGTAAGGGCTTATGGCTGATCCTTGGTGTAATCCAATTGAGATCGGAAAATCTCTTGTGTTCCCTCCCACTGTACGCACAATAGTAGTTGCTCCTTCATACATATCTTTCAACACTTGTATGTAACTAATAGATATCCTCTTTTGTTCTAACACATTCCATAAGACATCTCTTGGAACACTATGATAAACCTTCTCCAAATCAATAAAAACCATGTGTAGATCCTTCTTCACATCTCTATATTTCTCCATCAAGCTTCTAACGAGAAAGATCGCTTCCATAGTTGAACGACCCGGCATGAAACCAAATTGATTGAGAGAGATAGAAGTATCATGACGTAGTCGATGCTCCACAACTCTCTTCCACAACTTCATAGTATGACTCATGAGTTTAATTCCCCTATAATTTGAGCAACTCTATATGTCTCCCTTATTTTTAAAAATAGGTACTAAAATACTTCTCCTCCATTCATCAAGCATTTTCTTTGAGTTTAGAATCTTATTAAATAATTTAGTTAACCATGCCACTTCCATATTTCCCAAACACTTCCACACTTCAATTGGTATTTCATCGGGTCCATAGGCTTTACTCATTTTCATTCTCTTAAGTGCTTCCTTTACTTCTAAAGATCTAATCCTTCTAGTATAATTCACATTCTTTTGTATTGTTCTATAGTCTATATTCACGCTATTACCATTTTGACTATTTTTCTCAACGATACCTCAAAAAATAATGTCAAATATACCCTTAATCTCAGAAGACAATGTTTGTGTCATGCTGCTGAACTATTATTTTTTCTCTGTTGGTTTTATCCATTTTATCTTCTTTTCTTTGTGTATTCTTTATGTCCTAGGTTTGGAACTCTTAATAAAATTTTTAGTTCCTAACCACTTCCAATCCCCTAGCCACAAAAAGAAAAAAAAAGGGGAAAAAGGAACAGATATAAAGCATTGTAGGTTAATATTTTTTTCATTGTCTATACGTTGTATGACAGGCATTGCTGTTTAACTGTCATTAATGATTGCTCTGACCTTTAGATTATCTAAGAATTTATCAGAGAAGAATCATTTAGCAACTATCTAGGGGTTCAAATAGGCAAATTGTGAGCTGCTGATGTACAACAGGTTGAGAAACCAGCCTTCAAATGCTTTAATGGTAGGCAAATCTTAAGCAATTTACAAGTTTAAGCAGTGTTCTGATTTAAGGAAGAAGGGGACTAGGGTTAAGAATTTGATTTAGAGCTAATAGATTGAGAAGAATATTTGTGGTTGTTTTTTTTTACTGTGAACAGTATCCAAAGTATTGTAGCAGCTGAGTAAAGCAGCAGCAGCAGCAGCACAGAGAAAGAAGAGAAATGAAGGGGGAGAGAAGAGTAATGGGCACCTCGTCTTCCAAATCAAATACTCAAAATTCCATCCCCTTTGTGCTACAGTGTGCCTTGCACCTTTTAAAACTATTATCTCTGTGATTCTGATCCCCCACCATTGCTGCATGGAGAAATTTATAAATTTTAGTTTTCCTTTCTTTTGGGTTGGTACAATTATGTCACAATGATCCTTTCCCATTCTCCTCAATATCTCTGGACTGTTTGTACATTTACGGTATTCAGCATTGATATTTGATACTGTAATGAGTGAATTTTTACTTATTTATGTTTACATATACTGGTTTGTGCTGTATGTGTATATCCTAATCAATTATCGGGATTTTCAGGATTTGCAAGTTAAGACCGCACCACCTGCACAAACTGAAGAACCAATTCCTGATGACCCTGCTATCATTCAGGTTTTGACTTTTGACTTTATTTAAGGAATTGTAACCTTTTGAAGTCTCTGAATTATGAGGTCAAATTCATGTTTTTATTTAGATTCTGGTTTTTGCTATTTTGCAGTCACACTATGCAGGGGTTCCTTTAAGTTTTTCAGCTTCAGTTGGTGGTAAAACTTTGGCAGAATCTGCTCTGGTCCAAGATATGCCTGCTTTGACAAGCAGAGGCTATCCGACTGCACTGACTTCGTTGCAGTCTGTAAACCATGTTGGTTCAAAAAATCTTTCCCAGGCTGCTGAAGATTCTGATCAATCATTTTCTATGTCAATGTATTGGCAAGGATATAATGGAACATCAATCAATAGGTCTAATACTTCCCAGCACTCTATTCCTTTTCAACCCCCATCCATGGTTTCATCTTCCTTGTCAGCACAGAATCAGATGCCTGCTGCAGCATTGACTGATTCTCCAATAATGGGATTAACAAATGCATCAGAATTTGCTACTCCTGTACCATCTGTTGCCTCTAATAATTCAACTTTTAGTCCAGTACAATATTCTCTTTCTCATGATATGCCATCCTTCTCATCTGTAAAAACGTCCCTACCATCTCTTACTTCATATACTAATATTAATAGGCAAACGGTATCTTCAGTTCCATACTCTAGTGAAGATACAGGTCTCACTAATGTTCAAAATGTTAATAAAGCTGTTTCTGACCCTAAAACAGTGTACACTGCCCAATCTATGCCTTACCCTATATCTTCTTATGAGGCTTCTACTTCAAGCCCCTTGTTAACACGAGCTCCATCTCTCTTAAGTCCTGATCAATTAGCACAGTCTAGATCACATGTGCTTTCTTCCATGGTGTACCCTGATCAGAAGAATACGGATCCTCTGACTCCTTTATCATCTACGTCACTGTCCTTTGTTCCTTCTCCAGCTTCTCAAGAACCATTATTGCCATTGCCAAGTACTGTACAGAAGGTTAGATACGTTTTATTATTTTCATCAAAGTTTCTTGTCATTGTGTTGCATGTTATGGTTAAAGCTCTTTTGCCCCCTGCATCTTTGCACTCTATTTTGTGAGAATTTGTTTGCAACAATTTTAAGGTTCTTCAGTTGAAGGCCTGAATCATTTAAGCTTTTTAATTCAAATCTATACAAAGTTTCTGTCTGTAATTTCTCTTTCTATTTTTTGTTTTGCAAGTATGGCTTCGAATTTTAATAATCTATACGATGAGGTTTACTTGACGTACAACTTTCATGAAATCATTGTGTAATATGTCTGATTTTTGGAGAAATTTCAAATCAAAGCTGAATCTTTTAGCTGTAGATCACATGGTGATATTTGTTATTTATAAAAATTGTGTTTAAAAACTTGTTATGGTTGATGAGAACTTTTTTTTTTAATGTGAAATTTTTTAGAATTAAAGGGGGGGAAAATCTATTGTGTTTGAAGTTGAAATACTTAAAACTTCCAGGCTTCAAATTGTAATGTTTTGAACATTAGGACCTTACTTGAAGTTCTTAAAGAGTGAAGTGCTTACGCCATTTGATGGTATGCAAGTGTATCAACTAGGAGTGAATTAAGTGAAGGGTCTGCCTTAGAAGTTTTGGATTCACAGTTTTGCATTGCTTCCTGCTTTTTAGTTACTCTTTTTTACACTTCTCCATGCAGTTCACTGAAGAATTTGATTTTGAAGCCATGAATGAGAAGTTTAAAAAGGATGAAGTTTGGGGTTATCTTGGAAAGGCAAATCAGGGAGATAGCACAGTGGGCACAGAGGACAACCAAGGCTTCGAGGACAGAGAGGTTCCTTGCCTGGTGCCTCATTTGGATGCTAAGGTAGGAGGTTTAACATATTTACGCATGAGACGGATTTATTTACTTATTTATTGTTTGAAATGAAAATACAGATCGCTATTATTGGTTCTAATTTACTTTGTAGGGTAACTTAACATCATTTTATTAACATCATTTTAAGGGATTAGGGATCAAATTCCACTCGCACTCAGTTGCAGTGGGGAGTTACCCTCTGTGATTATGGAATCTAGCTACTGTTTTCTTCTTCTTCTTCTTCTTCTTCTTCTTCTTTCATCCCCCCAAAATAGAAGTTGAAGTTTTAAATTATGCTCGATAGTTAACCTTATTATGTTTCTGTGCAGCCTGCATACAAGAAAGATGAATTCTTTGACACAATTTCTTGTAATACACTCAGCCAGGGAAGGAATGGTCAGAACCGATTCTCTAACCGAATGACGCTAGATAATGAGGTTAGCATATTTCTTACACACAGAAGATGTGGATCAAATTATGCTCAACTTAATCTTCTAGGTGATTTATTGACTTTCTGCTCTTGTATTGTTTGATTAGACTTTTGGTTGGCGCAATCAGAGATCTAATCCTGGCTATGGTGGATGGGGTGCCGGACGTGGCTATTACTATCATGGCAGACATAATGGGGGAAGGGGATATGGTTATGGTGGGAGGGGGAATGGGAACTTGCCTTTCTGATGCAGCCCTTTCAAACCACCACCACATCCCCGCCCTCCCTTCTCAAGAGATCCATTTGTTTTTGTACATCATGGTCCACCTTTCATTTCAGCTTGCCTTATTTTTGATATTTTGCATCGGAAGGATTTATCCTCAAGGTAATATGATAACTATATGAGGTATCTATATCTGGTGATTTTAATGTTGAGATACCTGGTAGGAACCATTAAATTGAACAGTTATGGCAAGTTCATGTTTTTTTGGGTAATGGGCTGCCTTTTCACTTTTATTGTTAGAAGGAACAATGCAATTAGGTTTTCCAATCGATCTATATCTTGAACTCCTTTTTGTACTTAGGTATGCATATTTGTGCTCTGTAAATTATGGGCAGACATTGTATTGATTTAGTGTTCTGGAAATATGCTAAGGTGGCGTTGGGATGCCCCATATTAATGAAAGCATTATTAAATTCAGCTGATTAATTTGAATCAGTTTCGCTTTTCACAGATTTATGAAATGAGTTTTTCTGCTCCATTTCTAGATCTCTTTGTTCAGGTGGATGGGGAATTTGAGTTTGATATTATATTAAAGTTATGATTTTTCACTTGAACAACAAATACAAATCCACATTCATTTAAAATGAATCTTTATTGCTTTCGGTTTGGACTTTAGAAATTTTATAAGAATTCAATTCAATTAATTTTTTTTTATTATTAGAAAATTTTAATTAAATTTTTTTCAATTTTTCTAATAAGCTTGGTTGTGTGATAATTCATTAAAATTCTTTTTCCTGCAATGAATTGAATATTTAATTTACTGTTGTCATAATTATGATTGAAAGTTGGCCTGGTTTGGCATTGTTAAAGAAGCATGGCTAAATCTCTAAATTTGAATGATGTTAGCTTAATGATAAAGCATCTAAAATTTCAAGCACAATGAAATTATATATATATATATATATATATATATATATATATATATATATATATATATATATATATATATTTTTTTTTTTTTTTCAGAAGATGTGAAGATCATGCAATTTAACACTGAGAAGCCTTCTTTGAATAAGAAGATATTTGAAGCCTTTGCACTGACGTTGAGGTTAATGAGGTGGAGTGGCTGTGAAAGAAAGAGAGAGGGAGAGAGACGTGCGTAATGGGCTGTGGAAGAATGAGAGAAAGGCGAGCATAAATAGAGAGAAATTTAGAATTTTTTATTGGGGAATGATAGTTTTGTTGAGGAAGGCTAGTTTTGTTAAAATTGATGAATGGACTTAATTGTTTAATGAAAGTAAAGTATAGAGTATAAATAGTATATTTTTTAAAATATAAGAATAAAATGTAGGGATTAAATAGTAATTTAATTTAAAAGTTTAATTTGAAATTTTGGTTTATTTTATGGATTAATTAGAAAGATTAAATTATTAATTGAACTAAAATATAGGGATCTTTTCATTTAGTTTCTAAAATATATGGATTCAGTCATTAATATTACTATATTATAAGAACAAAATTATAATTTGCCTATATTTTAAAAACTAAATTAGTTTTACACAACCAAATGCAGAAGTCTTTGTTTTTAATTATTGAAAATGGTGAATTAATCAAAATTGAATGAAGGGTTAATTATTTTTTCGTTTCGTCTTATGCTGTCTTGTATTTTGAAAGGTTTAATTATAAAAATAATTTATAAAAATAATTTAAATAGTTTTACACAACAAATATGATTGTCTTATGCTGTTTTACATTATTAATAATTTAATTTGATTTTTCATATAAAAATAATTATATTGAGTCATTGACAAAGATATTTTTATTTATTTTATATATTTTTTTATCATAAAAGTTTAAATATTGTGAAAATAATTTAATAAATTAGTTTAGATGTATATTTGTTGAGTATATTTTATATAAAGATTTTAAATATTAAACATCATAAAATAGAAAAATACTAATATACAATAAATTTTTAATATTTAATAATATAACTAATATGATTAGATTTTCAAAGTCATAATTAATTATAAATAAATATTAATTTTTAAATTTAAAAGAAATATATTAATAGATCCATCAAAACATAGAAAAAAAAAACTCATAAATACTTAAAAACAGAAAAATAGGTTTAAAATTTATGATTTCATAAGCAGAAAAAAACTTAAAATCTTAGAAATATTTTTATATGAAAAAAAAAAACAACTTTTTCCGATAATAGAAGTGATAAACAATATAAAAATTCTTTACATTTATGATAATGCAACATTGTTCACCATAGTTTTGATGACCAAAAGTTATTGCAATAATTTACTTACCATTAAAGTGTTTAATTGATTTTAAATATATAAAAATAGTGATGAATTGTGCACTTCAAAAATCAAACTTCTCGTCTTTCATTAGGAATATTGAAAAATTTTGTGCTATAATTTATGTCACGACCCAACCTATGGGTGGACCAAGACTAGGACTTGGGTCACCCTAAAGCCCCGAGGCCCGTAGTAAGCCTAACTGCTCATTTACCCAACGCCGAGGCCCATTTGGGCCCAATTTCAAAACAAACGGACAGAGTCCGCCATAAAATGGACTTACCAACGGGAATTTTTGACTCACCCGACTGTAAACACAATAAACAATCCATTGGAGAGCTCACCACCCTCCACATACTCATCAACATAATAATAAATGGGAGCTCACTCCTCATCCAATCCATCAAAACAGACTTAAAATATTAAGTTTACAGTCCAACATGATAATAATATTACAGCATCAAATTCAAATAATTATCGCTAACACATGCGACAATTCTACGAGTAAATAAAAATACACACATATCGACAAACAACCATGAAAGTATAAAAGCAGGTTAACCCAGAATAAAATATCCTCCCGGCTCAGTAAAATTTTTGAACAGGAGTGAGCGTCGACTCGAGAGTAAAATATCAATTTTAACCATAATCTCTATAACTATCTCAGAACTAATGCACTCAGTAGAGTGAAATGCAACATCAACATCATATTCACATCATAGCATCAAAAGGTAATTTGGAGCACTCACACACCTGTAGTATCAATCATAACATATGGGAGCCGATCCCCATACACTCTCTTAAATCCAACCCGTGCCGTGAATTACTCAAGCTCTGGACTTCCACTTAATAACCAAATCGAGGGTCCCAAAATTACTCAAGCCGTGACTACCCTCAAGGATCGGGTCCCAATGAATTACTCAAGCCGTGGATCGCCTGGCCCTATCCATAGTCCACACCACATCACACGCACACTGCTCCAAATTACCACCACAACATTCATGGCACATTAACAGTTATGAATGCAACATAATTCGTGCCTAGAGTTTAACTACATAAATATATGCATATAAGTGATGCATGGGCCTGCTGAACATAAAAAAATATCGAAATTACAATTAAAATTAATATTTTACTCACAGACTTGACGACAAATTATCGTATGGCCATGGAGGAAGAAGGCTGTCCCGGCTCACCTGACAATTACATTACATCTATTTAATAAATTTGACTCAATACAAACAAAGAAAAAGATCAAGTACGTCCTAAGTCGTGCCGAAAATCCGGCAGAGTCTCCCCTATACCTAGGACCTACCCAACCTGCAAAATGGCTCAAAACACACTTCTATATTCAAAATCCATATATCCACAGTTCAATCATATCACACAGCCCCTCCTGGGCCCATCAAATCAATCATCCATCACAATACGCAAAATTTCAATTTAGTCCTTATTATTGATCATTTTTACAAAAAACTGCCCAAACAAGCTCTAAAAATTATAAAACTTTGCCCCGCGGTCCTTAGCAATATTACTAAGCTATTGCAAAAAGAATCGTAATTTTCTAAGCTACCACGAATATTTTATGGATTTTTAATCCTATTTAAGCACTAGAAAATTACGAAAAAACAAGGTTCGGGTTTACCTTTGCCGATTCCGACTTTGGGAACGCGCTCGGGACGTCTGAAAATGGGGGGCTAGCCAAAACCTCGGTCCCACCGAGACTTTTCCAGAACGGTCCGTTCGCCCGAAATTTGCGCATCTTGGCCAATCGCCGAATTTCCGCGAATCGAGGATACCTACACGAAGCCCATAACACGGGGGTTAGTACATAAATTTTTTCAGAATTTTCTAAGCTCATTAAATGCTCGGAAAAACACTGCGAAGTTCCGTGGGACCCACCGAAAAACGGTGTCGAAAAAATTCAAAATTTATGTCGTTACGAAGCTCTCGACGAATGGAGCGTGCTGGTGGCCTCGGTTTTCTCGTGGGATTCACGGTTTTCGAGAAATCTAGCCCAAAAGTCGAAATGGGCTAAAATCTTCCCGAGCAAAAATCGGACAATCCGCTCGATGGATTTCGGCGTTCTTGTGTCTATGGAAAGCTCTCACGAGTAGATGATTTTGGACACAAGACCCGGTCCACCAATTGGCCGGATCGCCGACTTGGCTGGAAGCCAAACGCCACATGAGGAAGGGAGATCGCGTTTTTCATTGCTCGCTACCGGGGGATACCGGGAGGCGCGCGCAGGAGGAGGACGCAGGGAGGCGGTGGCGGCAGGGGAGGGGAGGAGAGAGAAACGAGAGAGAAAAGGGAGAGAGCCATCGCGCGCGGGAGAAGAAAAAGGAAGAAGGAAAAGGTTGCCCGATTCGACCGGTCCGATCCTGTCCGGCTCGATTCGGGCTGTTCGATTTTGAATACAATATTTTGAATTTTTATCGCCTGGAAAAACGAGATCCAAAAATTTCGAAAAAATTCCATAAAACTCAGAAAAATACGTAGACTCCAAATATATTTTTAGTTTTGCCACGTGGTCTTTAAATTAATTTTTTAAAAATCATCAAAGTTTATATTTTCGGAAAATCGAACCCGATTTTTAAAATCCGAAAAATCTCAAAAAAAATTCCAAAAATTTAATAAAATTAAAATACTAAAAATGCTCATAAAATTAAAAATTTTGGGGTGTTACATTCTTCCCCCCTTATAGAAAATTCATCCTCGAATTTTACACAAGGCAGAATAAAGCACATAATTATACATTGAACAAATAAGGGTACTTGCTACGCATGTCCCGTTCTGACTCCCAGGTGCACTCTTCCACCGACTGACTCCTCCACAAAACCTTAACCATAGGGATCTGTTTGGATCTTAGCTGTCTCACTTGGTAGTCCACTATGGCTACAGGTTGCTCCTCAAATGTCAAGTTCTCTTTTAGCTCTATCACATCCGGCTGCAGTACATGAGAAGGATCGGGAATGTATTTCCTGAGCATGGAGATGTGAAACACGGGATGAACGTGAGAAAGTTTGGGTGGTAGCTCCAACCGGTAGGCAACTGCCCCAACTCTATCAGTAACCTCAAAAGGTCCGATATACCGAGGTGCCAACTTGCCCTTCTTTCCGAATCTCATGACTCCCTTCATTGGAGATACCTTCAGGAATACATAGTCGCCCACTGCAAACTCCACATCCCTCCGTCTGGGTCCGTGATAACTCTTCTGCTTGTCAAAGTCGTTCCCTGATTAAAGGAACTACCTCTGAAGTGTACTGCACTAGGTCTACATCATGCACCTTCGCTTTCCCCATTTCTGTCCAACACAGAGGAGACTTACACTTTCTTCCATATAGTGCCTCATAGGGTGCCATCCCTATGCTGGAGTGATAACTGTTGTTATAGGCAAACTCCACTAAAGCTAGTCGCCATCCCATTGACCTCCAAAATCCAAGACACTCATGCAAGCATGTCTTCCAGTTGTTTGGATTGTCCTTTCGACCGTCCCGTCTGTTCGAGGGTGGAAGGTCAGATCAAGTTCAATCAGGTGCCAAGAGCCTCCCGCAACTTTCTCCAAAACCGAGAAGTGAATCAGGGCCCTCGTCGGATATTATGGAAGCTTAACTCCATGCAATCCGACTATTTCTCGAATGTAGAACCGGCATACTGTGCTACGTAATATGTAGTCTTCACAGTGTAAGAAGTGAGCCGATTTGGTCAAGCGGTCTACAATTACCCATATCGAATCATATCCTCGCGTGGTACGAGGCAACCTACCACAAAATCCATAGTGATCATTTCCCACTTCCATTCCGGGGATAGGGAGCTCTTGCAGCCTTCCCCGACGGTCTCGTGTTCAAACTTCACCTTCCGACAAGTCAAGCACTTGGACACAAAGTGCAATGTCTCTCTTCATGCCATTCCACCAATAGCTATCTTTCACATCATGGTACATCTTGGTGGAACTCGGTGGACACTGCATGTTGTATAGTGTGCCTCTCGCATGATTTCATTCCCGAGGTTGTCCACATCGGGCACACATATCCTAGAACCTTGCACTAGGGCGCCATCATTGGCAAACCCAAACTCACCACCTTCACCTTTGTACTCTTTCTATGATCTTCATCAATTGTTGGTCTCGTGGCCGGGAAACTCTAACTCGTCCCTTAAGTCCGGCCTCACCAAAAGTGAGCCAACAATACCCCTCATCCGAAAGATCTAGGATTAAACCTTGATCCATCAACTCATGTACCTCCCGAATCAATGGTCTCTTCATCAAATGTGCGCCAAACCGCTGTAAGATTTTCTCGCCAAGGCATCTCGCTAACATTGACCTTTCCAGGTGGTACCGATGGTGCAATCATAGTCTTTCGTAAGCTCCATCCATCTCCTCTGCCTCAAGTTTAAATCCTCTCACTGGAAGATGTACTTCAAACTTTTGTGGTCGGTATATCTCGCACACTTCACCATACGTAGTGTCTCCGCATTTTAAGTGCAAAGATTACACCGCCATTTCCAAATCATGGGTGGGGTAGTTCTGCCATGCCTCTTCACCGCCTTGAAGCATAAGCCACTACCTTTCCATTCTGCATCAACACACACCCTAGGCCAACTCTAGAGGCGCACAATACACGGTGTATCCTTCACCACTCATGTAGTGTCAACACAGGCGTGGTTAGACACTCCTTAAGCTTCGAAACTCACCTCACAAATATCCATCCAAATGAATGGAACATTCTTCCCGGTCAACTTAGTTAGGGAGCCGCTATCCCGGAGAAATCTTGTACAAAACGCCTATAGTAGCCACTAAACCTGTAAAACTTCGCACCTCGCTGATCATGTAGGCCTAAGCCAATCAATTACTTTTCAATTTTCTTGGGATCCACTTGAATGCCGCCACTAGAAACCACGTGTCCCAAGAATGAGATGCTTTCAGCCAAAATTCACATTTTGAAAATTTGGCATATACCGGTGCTCCTCAACGCTTGCAACACCATCCTCAAGTGCCACACGTGTTCTTCCTCGGTCCGAGAGTATACTGTAATGTCATCTATGAATACGATGACAAACGGTCCAAAAATGGCTTGAACACCCGCTCATCAAGTCCATGAAGGTCGCTGGTGCATTAGTGAGTCCAAAAGACATCACCAAGAACTCATAATGACCATATCTTGTCCCGAAAGCCGCTGGACACGCCTTCATTCCCGATTCTCAATCGATGGTAGCCTCGATCGCAGTCTATCTTGGAAAAGAATCTAGCTCCTTGAGCCGATCAAACAAATCATCGATCCGAGGAAGTGGATACTTGTTCTTCATCACCTTGTTCACCGTCTGTAGTCAATGCACAACCTCAATGACCCATCCTTCTTTCTCACAAATAGAACAGAGCACCCTGTGGTGAAGTGCTCGACGTATGAAACCCTTGTCCAAAAGCTCCTGTAGTTGCTCCTTCACTCTTTCAATTTCACTGGTGCCATCCTGTAAGGTGGCATGGATATGGGGTTTGTACCCAGACAACATTAATACAAAACTCTATTTCCTTCCCGGTGGCAACTCGAAGCTCCTGGGAAGACATCCATAAATTCTCTAACAACAGAACATTTCCCATGCCGACACCTTCTATGATGTATCTCTCACCAATGCCAAATACCCTTGGCATCCACGCCTCAACATTTTTCTAGCACTAATCGACACCAAATTATATGGAGCCACACTCGCCACCATCAAAGCTAAACTCTTCCACACTGTATGTGAAAATACACCTTTTGTTCTGCAGCCTAAAGTGGCATAGTGAGTTGCCAACCAATCCATCCCCAAGATTACATCGAAATCCACATCGGTAGAGGAACCAAATCACCGGGAGGATCTTTCCATCCACTACTCTGGGCTACCCGGAAAAACCATATCTACATCTATGTTGTCACTAAGTGGGGTAGCTACCGACAAAGGGCATTCTAAGGTTGTAGGGTTTCTACCCAACCTCATGGCAAACACAGGGAGACAAATGAGTGCGTAGCACCGGATCTATCAAAACACGAGCCTTATAAGAATGCACTGTAAGAATACTTGCCACAACCGCATTTGAAGCTTGAGCATCCCGGTGGGTCAGGTGAAAACCCGAGCTTGACTCTACCCCGAGTGGCGTAACTCGACATCGACTTCTACCTCCGACCGCCTCCAAATCCACGCCCCTTGTCCTCGCCTCATGGCCATCAATCGATCGCCGCCATGTTGGAAGCACCGGATACAATCGCCGAGGAACATTCGCAATGTAACCCCGTGACCCCATCCGTGGCTCACGAACATGGGGCATTCTCTAGCAAAGTGACCCGCTGGCTACACTCAAGCATACTCGATCCCATCAAACAAGGTCCTCAATGTCCTCTTCCACACTATGCACAAGGTGCCAAGGAGGATCTGAGCTGCACCTAGAACCGCTGCACTCGAATCGTGACCACCGCCGATCCGCACTGTCCAATCCTCGTGGTTTGTGTCTAAAACCACTTTTCTTGTTCCTACTCTTTCCTCTGTAATTACTCGCCACCACTATCCGGAGTACCCATGGAAGGGACACCGAGAACCCTCTCGCTGCTTTTCTTTGCTCTTCCATTGCCATCTACAAAGATAATCGATCTCAACTGCCTAGCTCGGCCAACCACCACATCAAAAGATCGACGACATCATGGCCAGTTTGCATATCTCCGCCAAGCCCCTTTAGGAATCTTTTCACCTTCATAGTCTCTGAGATACCGCTGTAGGGGCATATCCGCCAATTCCGTAAATTCGTAGCATATTCATCTGCTGCACCGCCATTCTCGTCTTAAGGCCTCAAAGGCCCATCGCTTTTGATCTCTCAAAACTTTCTCGCACAAACCGGTTGATAAAAAGTTCCACAACCGAGCCCATGTCAAACCCTCCATCCGGGTAACACGTAGTCATTCATCCATTGCCTAGGCATGGGCCCCATGACGGCCGCATACACTCTATCAATCTTCTATCACCAATCAGAATTCTGCTCGCCGTCAGGAATCCAAAACCGATATGCATCGTCGACACATCATAGGTACCGTGCACCAACTTCTTGAAATTTATGATCTGCTTGTAAGATTCTCTCTTGGTACGGTGGATCGCTGTGGAGGGTGGACTATATATCGCGCCATCATGTCGATGGTTCTCTGCATCAGCCTAGAGTACGCCATAGGGTCCATAGGACCGTGCCATGAAAGACTGTTTCGACCGTGGTAGTCGCTCTTCTACTTGAGCAGCCTCTAGGCCTCCTACCCCGCCTCCTGGCAGCGCCTCATCTGGCCGACACCTCGTCAGCACATCCGCTCGTGCAGTGGCGCCTCTCCCGCTTCTACGCATTTTCCCAAATTCAGCAGCATTAGCCCATAAAATTCAAAACTGCACATTACACAGCTCTATAGACTCATATTTATACATAACATATGAAGCATAAACTAGAAGCAAAGATGACAATGCAAGACGAATGTGGACCCTATATTTCCGCATGTGACTCCTAGTAGACTCTTCCCAATACTTTAGACAACATTCCTAAGAACTGGAGCCTAAGCTCGATACCACATTTGTCACGACTCCAACCTATGGGCCGGACCTAAGACTAGGACTGGCTAGCCTAAAGCCCCGAGGCCCGTAGTAAGCCTAACTGTTCATTTACCCAATGCTGAGGCCCATTTGGGCCCAATTTCAAGAAAACAAACGGACAGAGTCCAGCCATAAAATGGACTTACCAACGGGGAGTTTTTGACTCACCCGACCTGTAAACACAATAAACAATCCATTGGGGAGCTCACCACCCTCCACATACTCATCAACATAATAATAAATGGGAGCTCACCTCTCTCATCCAATCCATCAAAACAGACTTTAAAATATTAAGTTTATAGGTCCAACATGATAATAATATTACATCAAATTCAAATAATTATTGCTAACACATGCGAAAAATTCTAGGAGTAAATAAAATTACACAAATATCCATAAACAACTCGCAAGTATAAAAGCAGTTAACCTAATAAAATATCCTCCCGCGTCTGTAAAATTTTTGAACAGAGTGAGCGTCGACTCGTAGAGTAAAATATCAATTTTAACCATAATCTCTATAACTATCTCAGAATTAATGCACTCGTAGAGTGAAATGTAACATCAACATCATATTCACATCATAGCATCAAAAGGTAATTTGGAGCACTCACACACTCGTAGTATCAATCATAACATATGGAGCCGATCCCCATACGCCTCTCTTAAATCCAACTCGTGCCTGAATTACTCAAGCTCTGACTTCCACTTAATAACCAAATCGAGGGTCCCAAATGAATTACTCAAGCCGTGGATCGCCTGGCCCTATCCATAGTCCACACCACATCACACGCACACTGCTCCAAATTACCACAACAACATTCATGGCACATTAACAGTTATGAATGCAACATAATTCGTGCCTAGAGTTTAACTACATAAATATATGCATATAAGTGATGCATGGGCATGCTGAACATATAATAATATCGTAAATTACAATTAAAATTAATATTTTACTCACAAACTTGACGACAAATTACTGTGGCGGCTGGGCGAAGGAAGAAGGTCATCTGGCTCACGACAATTACATTACATCTATTTAATAAATTTGACTCAATACAAACAAAGAAAAAGATCAAGTACGTCCTAAGTCGTGCCGAAAATCCGGCAGAGTCTCCCCTATACCTAGAACCTACCCAACCTGCAAAATGACTCAAAACACACTTCTATATTCAAAATCCATATATCCACAGCTCAATCATATCACACACTTTCTCCCGCCCATCAAATCAATCATCCATCACAATACGAAAATTTCAATTTAGTCCTTATTATTGATCATTTTACAAAAACGCCCAAACAAGCTCTAAAATTATAAAACTTTGCCCCATGTCCTTAGCAATATTACTAAGCTATTGCAAAAAGAATCGTAATTTTCTAAGCTACCACGAATATTTTATGGATTTTTAATCCTATTTAAGCACTAGAAAATTACGAAAAATAAGGTTCGGTTTACCTTTGCCGATTCCGACTTCGAACGCTCGACGTCTCAAAATGGGGCTAGCCAAAACCTCGGTCCACCCGAGACTTTTCCAGAACGTCCGTTCGCCCAAATTTGCATCTTGGCCAATCGCCGAATTTCCGCGAATCGAGGATACCTACACGAAGCCCATAACACGGGGTTAGTACATAAATTTTTAGAATTTTCTAAGCTCATTAAATGCTCGGAAAAACACCGCGGTTCCGTGGGACCCACCAAAACGGTGTCGGAAAAATTCAAAATTTATGTCGCTGCGGCTCTCGACGAATGGAGCGTGCTGGTGGCCTCGCTTTTCTTGTGGGATTCACTGCTGAGAAAACTAGCACAAAAATAGAAATGGGCTAAAATCTACCCTATCAAAAATAGAACAATCCGCACGATGGATTTCTGCGTTCTTGGTGTCTATGGAAAGCTCGCCGAGTAGATGATTTTGGACATAAGACCCGGCCCAATTGGTGGCGGATCGGCCGGATTTGGCCGGAAGCTAACGCTGCGCGCGAGGAAGGAGATCGCGCGCTCGCCGCTCGGGCGATCGCTGGCCGGGATACCGGGAGGCTACGGCGAGGGGAGGACGCAGGGGAGGCGGCTGGCCGGCGGCAGGGGAGGGGAGGAGAGAGAAATGAGAGAGAAAAGGGAGACAGCCATCGCGCGCGGGAGAAGAAAAAGGAAGAAGGAAAAGGGCCGGTCTGATTCGACCGGTCCGATCCGGTCCGGTTCGATTCGGCCGGTTCGATTCAGGATACAAAATTTTGAATTTTTACTCTGCCTCGGGACCGAAAACGAGGTCCAAAAATTCAGAAAAAATTTCATAAAACTCAGAAAAATACGTAGACTCCAAATATATTTTTAGTTTTGCCACGTGGTCTTTAAATTAATTTTTTTAAAAATCATCAAAGTTTATATTTTCGGAAAATAGAACCCGATTTTTAAAATCCGAAAAATCTCAAAAAAAATTCCAAAAATTTAATAAAATTAAAATACTAAAAATGCTCATAAAATTAAAAATTTTGGGGTGTTACAATTTATTAAGTAAAATTATGTGTTATAAATTTTTATTCACTGAAAAACTATTAGACAAATTTAATTTGTCTCCATTTAAAACATTCATTGCTTAGGTTACAACAATTTCAAACTTCAATTTTCATAAACTAGAACTATGGGAGTTTAGAATTGTTGGTCAAATACCAATTTCATGTTTAGAATAACATTATTCTTTAGAAATTCTACATAGCATTAGAAAAGGTAAAAAAAAAAAAAAATGTCATAATGCAGAAATTCAAATAAGAGTTAACATACCTATTAAGTTGACATACATGTTGACATGAGAACTGTTTGAAAATTTGCTAACAATCATCTTTAGCAAGTTCATATAAAGATAAATCATTTAAGCACCTCTTGAGTTTCCCCTTGTCTTAAACCCACTAAAATGATCTTCATTTATCACTAATAAATATAAACTTTTGGCAGTCCAAGATGCATAAATATAATTGATTCAATCAAAACATAGAAAAATAGGTAAAAAAAGTTCAACAACAAATAGAAAAACAAAAGGACTAAAAAGAGATAAGATATAAAAAGAAAAGAAAATTGAGATTAAATCGATTAATAAATTATCGCTCCTTTTTCATATTAAATTCAGCTATTATTGTCGCTTATTTGCTTATCTTTTAACTTGCCAATATAATATACATATTTTCTATTATGTATTATTTCTAAATTTTAAATTTATTTTTTTCTCTAATGATATATTATACATAAAGTAATTTATAATAAAATTTAGAGAAAAACTAGAGAAAAATAATCTAATAAAGAAAAAATTCCATAAACATAATTTGAAGAAAAAGTGTAAAGTAAACATAATTTAAAAAAAGTGTAAAATCCAAATAAAATAAAAATTAATTAAGAAATAGGAGTTATAAATAATAAATAAATCAATTTAAATTAAAATTCATTTATTTCTCTTAATTAAAGATTATCAAATAGAAGTGAGAAAATTACTTTTTTTTTTGTGAAAATTGAAAATATATTTAAAACTCATAGAAAATGCCAAAAAGAGAAAAATGTTATTGTCCTTTGCTTTTATATAATTATATAAATTTAAAACGCTTAAAATTTTAATGCAATTAGATTTTTAAAATTTATAAAAATTTTAAGAAAACAAATTTTAGTACAATCAAATTATTATTTAGTTTCTTTATTCTAGTAAAATTAATTAGTTAATCTTTATATTTTAAAAAATATATTCCTTGATAAAAATAGAAATTTTGTTTTATGAATATTAAATTTAAATTTATATTTTTTAATCGTTTGAGTATTTTTATGTAATTCAGGAAATTTGTTGTATGAATATTAAATTTGAATTTATATTTTTTTAATTGTTCAAGTATTTTCATGTAATTGAGAAATCATTTTGTGTTTTCTATATTGGGAAACAATACTTTATTAAGTATTACTTGATCTACATCTCAAAGCAATCAAGAAGAAAATTGATCCTAACAAAGAAAACATAAAAATGATACTTAGAGAATTAAATAAAATTATACTTGAATAATTTTAAAAAAATGTAAATTTAGATAAAGTCTTCACAAAACAAAATTTTTATTTTTCATATAAGAATATATTTTTCAAAATATAAGGATTAAATCATTAGTTATATCAAAGTAGAGAGACTAAATAATAGTATTTTTTAAAATATAGAAAATAACTAATTAGTTTAACTAAAATAGAATGACTAAATAACAGTTTACCTAGTATTGACTAATAGAAATTTGAAGAAAAGAATAAATACTTTAACATAAGTAAAATATAGGGATTAAATAGTTAATTTCATTAAAATATAGAAGTTAAATAGTAATTTTTCTAACATTTTATCTAAATTTTTTAAAATTATGAAAGAATGTTGTAATTTTATCTAATTTTTTTAATCAATTCTTTTATTTTTTTTAAATTAAATTTTACTATTATTACTAATTATTTTTAAATTTCATTTTAATATCTATGATGCATTAAAGTCTTAACTATTTGGTCAAATTGAGTGGTTTTGGTCAAACACACTCTCTTTTCATTACTATTAATTCTCATTATTATTTGATCTTCCATGAGCATCAAAATGAAGAGTTAGTTATTGTCGAGTTAGTTATTGTCGTAAAATTGGATATAGACAAGTCGGAAATTAGGGTTCCAAATTCGATAGGTCAAAATTAAAAAAAAAAGATTTTTAAAAAATTTAATCAATTATGTCAAGATTTAAATGTTCATATTAAATTTACAAAATGCGGAAATGTTTAAATTATTTTATGATTAGGCCTTTAAAAAATAAATTAATCTTATTATAAACTTTTATCACTTTGTTTATTTTTTTAATTTATTATTAATAAAAAATGAAAGTACTTTAATATTTTTTTAAGATAAATTATTATTTTATTTATATTATAAACACTTTTGTCCAAATTTTATTATTATTATTATCATTATCATTTTCATCTCTCATATTGCCCATTTTACATCTTTAATAAAAAAAGAAATCAAATGATAAAAAAGTGAAGGGATGAAAGTGTATATGAGTTCAAAATTAATATGAAAAGATCTGTTTGATTTAATTAACAATGATAGTAAATTAATTTAAAAAAAAAACAATAATAGTAAATTAAAAACGAACAGTTTTAGTTTAATCAGAGAATTTAATCTTCAAAAAGATTTTAAAAGTAAAAAATTTGTAAGATAATATTGATATATTATATTGAAAATCAATAACAATTTTTATTAAAAATTATAAAATTTAGAGATTTTATATTAATAAAAAAATTAATTAATTAATTATTTGATTAGATATCATTTTTCTATGTTTCTTTACATGATTTTTAAAATGGGGAGAACAAAGTCCTCGAGCAAACAGGAGTCGGGCAGAATATTACATCGCTTTGCGTGTGCGAAATCACTTAGCCATGTAAACACCGTGTGCTTCGGGTGCTTTTGTTAAGAAGATACACGGCCGTAGCCTTATGACATGTCACCTGCCGTGTGACGTCGCAAGCTTTGGGCCACTTTTGTTCGGAGGAGTACATGACCGTAGCCGCGTAAGTGGATGGGCGTATTGATATCCTTCGGGATGAAGGTAGCAATCCAGAGAAAGTACACAACCATGTGGGCGTTGGACCTCTGTTTTTCTGGTGATTTTAAATATCCTATTTAAAATTATTATAATTAAAATAAGATAAATTAAAATTAAAGTTAAATTTTAAATATTTTTAATAAATATTTATGAAATAATTTTTTTTCAATAACATTTCAAACAACAAATGATACATATTTATTGAAAACAATTTTTTTTTTTCCAAACTAAAATGGAAATTATGAAATTTAATTAAATTTGGCAAAATGTGAAATTCATTTTAATTAAATAGGTTGGCATTCAGCTTTCTACCAAAGTTGCCTAAATTAGGGGTGTCCAAAAGGTAGATTCGGTTTCGAACCGAACAGAACCGATAAAACTGAAAATCAAAAATAAAAAATTTTAAAAATCGAACCAAACAGATTAATAAGAAAAAATTGAACCGAATCGAACTAATAAATATCAGTTCGGTTTGATTTTAATCAAACCGAAATTTATAAAATTTTATATTTTTAACATTAAATCTAAATAATAAAACATAAAAACAAAAAAAATTAGAAATCAAAACTCAAAAATCTTAAGGGTTGGTTCGGTTTTCTTTGATTTTGATTTGCTTCGATTCGGTTTGATTTTGTTTTCTTTGATTTCCTATATATATTAATAATTTCGGTTCTGTTTCGGTTTTTTTTATTTTTTATGAAAATAATCGAACCGAATCGATTAATCAAAATTATCAAAATTATAAATCAAATCGAATCGATTAAATTTTAAAACCGAACCGATTGAATCGAATTGAATTGATTTGGTTTGATTTTTTAATTTAAATCGAAAACCGCTCTCCCCTAGCCTAAATAACAAGTTGAGTAAGCAAGAAGAAACCTTATTAAATTTTACTATTAATCAATAATAAATCAAAATTATAGCAACAAGCTTTTATTATCATATCAAAAGTTTTAACAAATGCGCAATTTTAACTCTTTATGGTATAGTAGCTCAAACGCTATGAATTAAAGGGATTTGAGCGAGATGCTGGTTCACTGAGCCATCTCAACTTATTGTCTATAGAAATAATCAATTTAAATTTAGGGATTAAATTATTATAAATATTAAAAAATACAAAGACAATCTTGTTTCCCTTTGAAAAAAGATGACTTAAATTATAATTTTATTATATTTTGAAGAATAATTTGTAAATTACCTTATTATTATTATTATTATTATTTTATACAAGTTGTGCATGTATTCTTGCAGTTAGTTCACCTTGTACTTTACTAATAGTGAATAGTGAAGTAGCAAGTGTGGCTGCAATTGAAATCAAGACTAAAAAACCTGACCCAATAAACACTCCATCTTTGACTACATAGCATTTCTGGTCTAACCATCCTTTTCCATAGAGCTGTTTTCTACTCATGCTTGTGCCTGCACTTAATAAAATCACTGCAATCCCAAAGCAGATCCTGCAAAACCCCAAAAAAAAAAAAAAATAATAATAATGTAAAACAGGATTAAAAAATAGATTAAAAGAGACCATATATGCATGTCTCTAGGCGTTGAATTCCAGAATAGATTTAAGAAGTTGAGCATCTACAGGCTGTCCATGTTCTTCTTTACAGGTTCTTCTACCCAAATCATTCCACTTGCCAACCTATTACCAATCAATAGGACCCCACTTTGTTTGTACAAATATTAATTTTTTTTTATTAATTCAACAGTTAAAAAAAAAAAAAGAAAGAGGGTGTTTTTTTAATTTAAAATATATTTTTTTTATAAATTAAATTAAAAATAAATAATTATTTAATAAAATTATTTAAAAATAATTTTTAAATAATTTAAGTATTTAGTTAAAAATAATTTAATTTATTAAAATTATCAAAACATATATATATATAATTAAGCGTTAGTAACTATTAAAATTAAAATAATATTAATATTTTTAAAAATTATTAAGATAATATTATATTTTATTTAATCGAAGTGTAGTTTTAAAATAAATAGATAAGTCATGAAATTATTTTTACTAATGACTTCTGACTTGTTTTAAATAATTTTTTTAATTTATAAATTAAATTAAATATTAATTTATTTATAATTTTCTACTTATATACCCTTTATATTCTTTTTCTATATTTTGAAAAATTACTATCTTATCTCCACCTTTTTAGCTTAGGAATATTTTAAAATATCAATGATCATATTTTCATTGGATTTTATATGAGTTTTATTACAATTAACTATGTATCTAAATGTATAACAGTTGTATTCAATAAATTCCTATAGATTAGAATGTGTATTAACAGAGGAAAGGAGAGATTTGATTGATTACTTACCATGACAAAACCAGAAATGCTGTGGCGATCTTTGGTTTCTTAGCCTTGGAAGAATCTTCATCCTTTCTCAACCAAAAATTGCTGC
Organism: Hevea brasiliensis; assembly: GCF_030052815.1. Taxonomy (NCBI): domain Eukaryota; kingdom Viridiplantae; phylum Streptophyta; class Magnoliopsida; order Malpighiales; family Euphorbiaceae; genus Hevea; species Hevea brasiliensis. The sequence goes on along the minus strand of NW_026614838.1, from coordinate 12,536 downwards.
AAATTACAAAATTTCCTATGATCTGAGCAATGACCAAGCATATTAGTGCTGCAATTCCAAAGCTGAAAGCTTTACTTTCAGGCAAATAACAGAGTTTATTATCCAACTTCATATCCTCCTCCTACAAAAACACCCAACCACAACAACCTACTTACAAAATTTGCATATACCAATTGAACAACAAGAATTGCAGCAGAGAGTTTAATGAGAGAGTACCTTGGCTTTCTGGGACTCTGCAATGATACAAGAAATGAAAGACATAAGGCCAAGAGAAACTACAAAGAAGATGATTAGCAAGAACCCATATTGATGCTTTTCCATTGTTGAGGAAGAAGAAGAAAAGAAGAAGAGGAAAAAATAAAACAAAGCAGCAAGTGGCGAAGGCTTAGAGTTTACTCAAGGAATATAGTGGGAAGATAATGGAGGTTTCATACTTGGCTTGGCTTCCTTGCTGGTTCCTTAGTGGTATTTAAAGCTTTCTTCCAAATTATCATGTCTCTTTCATTTGCTTTGAAGGGGAGATATCATTTCTAACCGTAAGTTAGACGGTTTAAATGGGAGCCTTTTATACAACTAATTTCTTTTCTTTTTTAAATTGTGCTAAGGATATTTTTGAACTAATTATTTAAATTTTTAATTAGGAGTGGGTAAAAATGAATATATTTTTAATAAACTCTCATATTTGACAAAAAAAAAATTTTCTAGTATAAATTTAAAATATTTATATTTATTTATAGACTCAATTAAATAATGAATATATTTTTAATAAACTCTCATATTTGACAAAAAAAAATTTCTAGTATAAATTTAAAATATTTATATTTATTTATAGACTCAATTAAATAAAGAAGTTAAGTATTCTATATTCTAAAACTTGAAAAGTTATTTTTATTGGTCAAATTAAAATAAAAAAATTAATGGCTATATTTTTTGAATTTTTAAAGTATTAAAATAAATTATAAAAATACTTAAATTATGAGTAAAATATATTAAATTTAAATATTATTTTGTCACTGATTTTTTAAATTTAAATATAAAAAAACTTGAATCCGTTGTTGACTCGCTTAATCTAAATTCTATGTCCATCATTAATATGGAGATTAAACTTTATTTTAAATAATTTTAAAAAATATGGCCTCTCACATTAAGATAATGTATTTAAAGTCCTTTCAATATAATACTGATAAAAGGTGAATTATTACCTTTACCAATTGAATAAACATAGTGGATCATTGCCCTACTTTTTCAAGGCTTGAACAGAGAAAGGAACAATTTAAGAAGTGTGCCAATAATATATATATATATATTGATTTACTCAAAGGCTGAATTATTAACATTTATACATCTTAAGAAACTTATTGTTATAGGTATTCTGAACTTATGATTCATATAAATTTATGTGGGATTTGTGAATTTGTTAGGAGGATAATGTTATTGGTGGTTTTAGGTAGAAAGAGATAAGGTGGAATTATTCAAGTGAGGCTGCAAATTGCATGTGATAGATCCATAGGAAGGTAATATATTCCATTTATTAAAGAGGAAAGGTCTAATCAACTTGTAATATTCTGAGGCAGCCATTGACTTCATGAAAAAGCTGATTTTTCTGTATCAGATTCCAATGTAATGAAAACTTAATTAATTTGTGAAAGTTAATTAAGAGGATAAAAGAAAGCTATTATATTATATTATATTATATTATATGATATTAGATCTCTATGAGCCTGTCAAAGCTAATAGCCGCCTTAATCACTGCATCAATAAACAAACATAAAATACAAGTAATGAAGCGAAATGGGTGTTTAATTTATAATGAAAAAAAAAAGTCCAAATATCCCTCAATTTTAGATTAAATAATGAAAGAAAAATAGCATAAAGGTAATGTTTTATATAATATACAAACGATTTATATTATTAAAAAACATATATTTTAATTATAACAATCGTAACTCAATGGCTAGTAAATTATTTATAGTACTAATTAATTTTTTCTTAATTTTTTAATTATTTTATATATATATATGTCAAATTTTTTTATTAATTTGATTTATAAATATATTTTTATATTTAAATTTTTGTAATTATTTTGATTAATAATTTTTATTAGTACTTTGTTTTTTATATTATTTGTAGTGCTAATTTTTTATTAATAAATTATTATTTTAATGCTAATTTTTTATTAATAAATTATTTTTTTTAAAATAAATTTTCATGAGAATTTTATTTATTATTTAAAAATTTAATTTTTTTATTTTTTTAAATTAGTAGCCGACTATTGATTGCTAAATTGATTGCAAATAACAATCGACCTATAAAACTGTTACAAAATTGCCAAGTTAAGGATACTGATTTTTTTATAACCGATTATGTATTTAATTTTGATTAATCAAATTTTTATTTAAATTGATTATTTTAGCAATCGATTCAGTTTTTTTATTGCTAATGGCAATTAATTTATTAGTTAGTTGCTAATCAATTAGCAACAAGTTTCATTGTAACCAACGGAATCGGTTGTTAAATCGATTAGTAATTAATTTTAATAAATTAAAAATTAATTTGATCGGCTGCTAATTTTTTTTTAAGTGAAAATATAAGAAAAATTATTATTATTTTAATTTTTTAATAAAATATTTTGTATCTAATTTTGATTAAATTTAATTAATTATATAAAATTAGATTTAATCTAACAAAGTGAAAGGCAAGTTTTATAAGACTGTAACAAGATGAATAACACGAACACTCATATTAAGATAGATATCTAATAATATAATAAATAATCACATTTGCCATAGAATGAATGTAGCATATATCAAAGATAACATAAGAGAGGATCATTTAAAATAATTTTATCATATATATAATGAAAATAATCAAATATTTCGATACAAAAATATGTTAAGGTGAAGAAAGTGAGAAAGGAAAAGGATAAACTTAAAATGACGTAGAGGAGATGGAGAAAGGGAAGGTCATTTAAATTTTCAAAGTAATGGTTAAATTCATAAATCTACAAATTTTAGTTAAATTAATAATTTACCAAAAGTTGTGAATATATATAGATACATAAGATTTTTTTTTTTTTTTTTGGGTGGTGAGGCAAATATATAAGAGGTTAATACGTTATGTAGAGGTAACTTACAAATGTGAATAGGGCAACCATTTAATAGAGACCTCTACAGCACCACCACATTGATCAAATTTATCTTAATTTTTAAATAATCTTGAAATCCTTTTCAAGGAAGTTGAATCTTAAATAATAAGGATAGATACTTTGCTGCAAATCTTTTATAGGATCAGTTTTTAAAAAACATAGTTATATTAGCCCTAAATCAATACTAAACCATCAAAATTTGGTAGCTTCAACCCTATAAACCACTCATGGATCTCTCAAATTGAGATAAATATTCACCATAATAATAATAATAGTCAAACAAAAAGGAAAATAAAGACCATGAGAATGGATTGTTAGCTATCGGCTACCAGCTACCATCTATCAGCTGCCAACAACAGTTGAATAAAGTAAGCCACTCGTAACATTTCAAGCACATACACTTTATAACAAATAGTCTACCATACAAACATATTTGTAAGATCATTTTCAATTTGCCACAACTATATTCTAAAGCTATGTGTTATCAGTGGTGGAAAAGAAAAACATATATCATTTGGAGTCATTGAGCTTAGATAGTAAGTAGAGGCAACCAGAGCAAAGTAGAACAGAAGCTGAGAAGCAAAGTAAATCCATGGGAGAGTGCATAACTGCTGTCTTACTTTTTTCAAAGAAACCAATCAGAAGAAGCATGACAATGACATGTCCCAGCTTGGTTTTCAGCTCATTCACAGTTTTTACTTCTAACCATTTCGGTCGTTCCTGCATATGGAAAGAATTAGATAAAGGATAAGAGAAAAGGCCTAGTAGCAAAAGATTCAAAATTTTATAAGTATTTTTGCAATATGTCCTGATTTTAATATATAGATGCAATTGTGTCCAAACAGTCAAAATTGATCAAAATTAAATTAAAAAAAATAGAATTTGAACCTTTTTATTCTAATTTTAACCTCTAACAATGTGCCTCTGTTTGTGCATAACACATCTCTAACAACTCTGCAGCGTTTTGGTCCCATTCTTCTGCTGCAATTTTTTAACCTAATCATTTTTTTTTTAAGAAATGCATTTCCTCGTCAGACACACGTCTCCATCTTTCAAAATTTTCAGACACAGGCTTAAAATGGGTCAAGGCCGTGTCCTGCCATTTTCGTCCCGGAAAAGTTTCCGACATGGGAAAACGCCAGCAACTGGCATTTCCATGCTTCACAGCCGTTTGGAAACAATTACAACTAAGTTTTAAAATCAAGACAAACTTGTCAAAGTTAAAAGTATAAAACAAAATTGCAAAAAAACATAAAGGTAGATGTTCACAAAGATTAAAAATACTCAGGATCACAGTAACAAATGGAAGCAACTTAAACCGAAGACTCAAGTAAAATCATTCCCATATGGCATCATTAGAGCTGAATTCAAGATAACTATGCAGTAAGAAAGCGTTTATAAAATCGTTAAAAGTTGTCTGAAAAAAAAAAGACCAATATTTTTCCTTTAGGGCATAATAAGTTTATGGTCTTTCTCTTCCCCTTCTCCGCATGGCACAACTCTTTAATTAAGGTGATTTTCATAAATCCCCTTTCAGGTAATGGGATATCTTCATACATTTCACAATAATGCTAAGTATGGATTACTACCTGTCAACAAAAAGCTGCAAATTCTACAACCCAGTAGATGCACTAGATTATAGAATTTGCTGAAGCATGAAAATTGCTCAAAATCTAGAGAAATACCTTCAAGGTGAATAATCCAAATAAACTTGATCTATGAGGCACGCTTTGCCCTGACAATGACTTTGCAATGTCAAGATTGCTAACAAAAAGCTCATAAAGACCCATTCCAAAAACCAGCATCACTGTTCCTAAAAGATAGACATCTGAAAGTGCAACAAAATGATAAATCAGTCACTTGATTACGAAAATTTGGTAGGAAGTGAAGTGACATATATTTAATTTACATGCAAAAACGAAAGAACATGATGAAACTTAAAACTTCCAAGGTTTGCAGCAGAACCTTCTGTGGAAAACCAATGGTACAAATCACAGTGTCCAGTCCACACCATAGAAATGCTCTTGGCTAAAATGGAATTGTATCTATTGCATTATGAATACAAGGCACATTACTAATCTGATGCAGAAGTTTCAGCTTAAGGAAATATTTGACAATTGATATTAGTTATTTACTGCCAGTAGCCATAAATAGTTTATACTACTGAACCCGAAAGAAAGGAAGTTTGAGCGAGGCAAAGAATTCAGTGCAGATGTATAACAAAACACAGGCATAGCTAAACATTTCAAAGAAGATAGGGAAAGGGGTAAGCAGACAGGCAGTATGATCATTGATGTAAAATTCCACACAATTTAATTGTAAATGAGAAGGGATTAGCAATTTATTATAAAATTAACCAGCTAGGTCATGGATGAGTTCAACAAAGCTTATCTAAGACAATATCCATTTGTGCAATATATTTGCAGATGACATATTGTTAATAGATGAAATCGGTTTGGAATTAACGGAAAGTTAAGAGTTTTGGAGGAACGCCAGGGTTTAATTTAAGTAGAACTATAACAGAGCATATAAATTGCAAATTTAGCAATGGATGTGGAAGGATCAAAGTGGAGTTAGCTTAGATGGGTGCAGATGTCCAACAAGGAAATGAGCAAATTACAGTCTTAAGTTCAATCAAACCAGCAATGAGAACTATAGAAACAACAACACTAACAAAATTGATAAACGCTCACCTATGGCCTCTACAAGCAATATAATCACTTTGCCATGATTCACAAAGTATTCCATGAAAGATGACACGACATAAGTGCATCCCTGCATATCAAAGCAATTAATGTTATACCAATGAACTATAATGTTTTTAGCAAGGGTGAGGTATGGCACTATTCAACTGTAAAGAATTTGGACTCTTCTAAAATGGAGTTCCGCATTCAACTGTAACTTCTTTTCTGAATGGACAGGTGCAAACCAATTTTAAAAAATTTCCCAAGTTAATCAAGTTGAAGTAGTTCTTCAGATTTTCTCTTAGCAAAAGAAGCATCTCCCAAGTGGGAAAATCAAAACTAGATTAATTCTCATTTGGAGTCAAATGGAATGGGTTAAAGCTCCAAGAACTACCTTTCCACTCTCTCTCTCTCTCTCTCTCATTTTCTTTTCTTTTTAATTATTTGTCCATTTCTATGACAAAGACCAAACGCCTATTTAGCATTGCTTTTAAAGGGCCAAAACTACTTTTCTGAGTAGAAACACCCTTTTAGGGCCCTTTTAACATTACGTTAAAACTGCTATTAAGAAAATCATTTTTTTTAATATACTATTTAGAAAGTATTAAAAAATTAATTTAAAATTAAATTTACTAAATTGTAGTCATCAAAATAGCTTTTCTGTTTTTTTTTTCAACATCATTTAAAATCATGTTTTTAAACTCAATGACAAATAGGCACTTAAATGCTATTGAAAAAAAAAAGGTTTTGAAAAAGCTAGTATTCTCATGGCTAAAACTTATTAAATTTAAATTTAAATTATTTTTTGATACTTTCTTACTAGTATATTTAAAAAGTGATTTTTTTTTTTCATCAACAATTTTAAAGAAATGCCAAACAAGCCCTGAGTTTTCTTTTTTGGTCCAAAAAAAATTTTAACAAAGGCAGGGCCTAGCTCTGTCTCTACAACAAGGATTATATAAAATTCAACCACAAACAAATGAATTCAGAGTTGGAGGAAGTGTACCTTCACAAAACACAGAAATGATCCAATCAAGGAACCAAAAACCCCAAGAATCGCCAAGAAGCGGCATCCATAAATAATCTACATCATTTAGGAAAAGAATTGGGGAAAGCAATATAAGTCAGGATTATTATGGTTGCATTTATGAAATTTATCCACAAGAATCCTTCTTAAGATTGAATAGAGAATCATAAGTGTATAAAACATTATATCACCTTCTCTATGTTCTCCTCCACAGCCAGCAAATTGTGTATCTTTGATGAGAACACAGGAGATGAAGAAGAAGAAGAAGTCTGTGTACCTTGTGGTGCTAAAGGAGAATCAGCTCTAGAACATTTGGTGATGGTCAATGGAAATCTAACACCAAAAGGACGATATCCAGAAACCCTTTTGGAAATTGGAGATAAATGGGTGGTTTTGATAAAGAAAGGAGAGGTTTTGATGAGAGTAGTGGAGAAATTCATGTGGATGAAAATGGAGAGGTTTTGGCATGAATGAATGTTGCAGAATCCCTAAGCAAGTACTGTATTAGATTTTATTACTTGCTGTTGAATGATTAAGCTCTGTCTACTGTATTATTCTTTGTTTCTGGAAAAGCCAGAAAATGAAGAGAAGACCGAGGAGGCAGAGGAATAAATAAATAAATAAATAAATAAATAAATATATATATATATATGTATATGCAAAGTTATTAATTGAGAGATGGAAGTGGGACTTTGTACAAAAATTTGATAAAATTCAATCAGTCCATCAGTTACAAACGTTAAATTATGCTACTGTATTAAAAATAATATAATAAACAACATAAAACAATTTTAATTACTGATATTTCTTCTGTTACACTTATTATAAACAGGTTTCAAAGTAGATATATTTAATTATTTTGGTAAAAAATTGTAAATAATTAATGAATCATTATTATTTTTATCCTAAATTATTTATATATATATATATAATATGTATAATTAAAAAATATGAATCTTTTATATATATAAATGCGAATTGTATCTCTAAGAACTAAAGTTTACACATAAAAATTAAAAAAAAAACTCTAATTGTTTTATCATTTATTAATTAATTAAGAGGAAAATTTTGTAAAAATTGCATATAAAAAATAAAGTCACTAGCATGCATAACGCGCAACCCACATTAGTGAAAAAAATTAGTTAAAAAATAAATTATTATAACAAATATTTTATTTAAATTATTAATTAAAATATATAAAATTAAATAAATTCTAAATATTATTTTATTAATAATAACTGAATTTTAAATGAATTAAAGTAATTTAATATAAAATTTAATTAAATTTGAAATAATTTAAATATTAAAAATAGAATTTGTAGCGAGAAGAACGCAGAATTACAATTCCCTTTTGACATTATGATTTAAACAATTTTTTTTTTTTTAAAAAGGTTACTTAATTGTTTTAAAAAATTTTATTATTAAAATTATTAAATTTTACTTAAAATCAATTTCAATAACACCTCATTAATATATATTTAAAATAACTTTTTTAAGGAATAAAGCTCATTTTTACTGCTGAACTTTTTATCTATATTCAATTTTGTATATTTTCAAGTTTCTGATTCAATATACCCAAACCTTTAGACGTAAACTCAAATTGGCTCCTCCCTGTGAAAGTAGTGCATTTTTTTAAAAATTATTTTTTAATATTAAAAATCAAAAAATTAGGAAAAAAACTTAAAAATAAACAAAATTGGACATAAAAAAAAAATTAGGACAAAAAGGAGCTTTCATTCGCAATACCAAACAGGAACATCCATTTAATAACAAGAGAAATTGCACACAACAATTTTATAGAGTTGTCATTATACATATCAATAATTGACCAAAACATCTTCCATTACATTTAGAATTCTTCTATTACCTACAAATGGCTATCAAAAAAATATCAAATGGAAATGACTTTCTTCTTATCTGTTAAACCCAAAAAGATTTTTAAAAAAATAATAATAAATTGAATCTATAGATGATCAATTATTCATATTCCTAAAATGGTCCTTATCTGATCTGGAGGATGCCTTGCCAATGATTTGGGTTCTGAGTAATCATTCTTGGGATCCAGTATTACTTTGTAAATAAGCTCATAAGCTTCAGCAAGGGACTTCGCCACTTGAATAGAAGCTTCAGAACGCAACTTTGGAACCTGTATCTGCTCAAATTCAGGAAGGGAACTCTCGCTTCCTAAAATAAGTCCGAAGAAACTCCTCAAAGACTCGGAAAGAGAAGCTGAGAAGTGTCTTCATTCTCTGCCAGTGGAGTACCAACTGCTTCATTGCCAAGTGAATTACGAAAGTGAGACATCATATCCGACAAGCCACATCTTCTTAGAATAGCATCCACTTCTTTAGCAACAAGAGCATGCATGTGATTTTCTATTATTGCTCCAAGTTTCTTTACATATTCAGCTGCAACCTCATGCCCAGATAGCGGTTGCTGGATGGCACACAAGCAGTTGATGAGGAATATCTTGGAAGGTGTTTCACTATTCTGCATGGATCAACAAATTAACTAAGCAAAAGCTACTTTGAAGACTTCATAAGAGCATATAAAATTATAAACTTCATCACATTATTTTGAGATAACTCATCCCAAACGAAAGCAAAACAATAAGATCTTGACGTTTCAGTCTCTCCTATAATAATCAAAGAAGGATTACATATACATGTAACAATCAAAAAGATGGATAGAAGGTGATGTCTCTATCTCACGGAAAGCAGAATATGTTACTTCTATGCCTCAGTTATTACTGGCAATATCTTGAAAGATACAAATCATTAATCCATGACATGATATCATGGATGGCTTCTGACAGCCTAATTGTATAATGAGATGCATTATATAAGGTTCAGGATTTAAGAAGAGCACGCCAATATTAGGGACCAAAGGGGAGATATCATCATAAAGACCATGGTCCAGAGAGTCTCAGTGCAAAATCCAATCATCCTTGATCACAAATTATTAGGACCATGTGTTCACCAAATAATGCCACTTATGAGGCAGAAGTATTCTAAAGCTTGAAAGTTCTTTAAAGTATGCAAGAATCTCTTTTAGAATTGGATAAAGTAATGTCTAACACAATAGCTGATTTCAGTGGTACTAGATCCAAGTCTGACGGAGCATGGCAGCAGCAAGTTTGTAAAAGGCATTTCAAAGCTGGTTCTAATGCACAAGCATTTATTGGGCACATGTGACACGTCCAATTACAACTTACAAGAAACTGCGCTAGGAACTTGACTAGCTTCAGCAGTTAATGCCGAGCTTAGTTTTGTGCTCTTTAAGCAGGAAAATTGCTGGAGTTAATTTTTAAGAAGCAGGGGCATTTTTGTAATTTGAGTTTTTGCCAGAACAGGTTAGTTGAATGTCTCAAGGGCTTAATTTCGAGTTTTTATTTTGATTTGAGTCCTTCACGATTTAGGAAAAGATCAATCCTTTTAGTTTTCCATGAAATTCAATGCCGCGGCATCACACTCAGAAAACCATTAGGTTAGAATAGCCCATCAACCACTTAATGCCTCACAAAAAAAAAAAAAAAAAAATCATAGATACACATCAACATATCTGATAAGACAAGAACTAATTCCCCCCATGATTGGCAAGGATGTTTGAATAATGAAAAAGAAAATAGGAAAAGTATAACCTGAGAGGATGGGGCAGAGCTGCTATTTGACAAAAGTGCATCAACTGATGATTTATTAATTTGGACAGAGTCTGAACTCATTCTTCTTCTTGTCAAGTGGCCAACACCCTTGGACTTGTGTGCCTCTGCAGCTTTCTCACACATCTGCAGTGATTAGAAGCAAAACACAAAACTCAAGTTATATTATTATAATATTAAATTACTCCCCAAGAAATCACCCTGGTGGTGGTCATGAGACATACACTAGAAGAACTCAAGCTCAAATTGCTGCAGGGGGTAGGGCTGGTTCATATTTTATAGATAGAGTGGGAGACCCATGTAGCATATCTAAAAAAAATAAAACCTTGAATTAAAGTAGTTGTGTCAATATGGAGCATTTAACAGCAGGTCTGAAAACATGAATCAGTTTCAAAAGAATGACCCAAATGAATACAAAAACGGCTCAGAATGTCAACTAATCAGTACTTTACGTAGAATAGATGGCAGGTATTCTTTTTCAACTGCAACAAGCATATTTAGGTCAACAGTAAATTATAACATTCTAATATAAGCTAAAAGATCCAAATTTTATGTTACAAAACTATGATGCATCAAGTATGTTACAAAACCTGAGCCAATAACAAACCTGAATGATAGGATCAAGTATAGCAGATATCACAGGATCAAAATCAGGCTTTTTCTCTGAAGCAGGAACCATCATGCTGTCATGAGTCTCAATTATTTCAAGTAGAACAGAGACTCCTTCCCGCACTGCTTCCAGGTGGGAAAGATCAACAGCGACAAGGGAGGATAGCGTAACAGCTTCTCCCCCGACTTTTGAGAATGTCAAAAAATGTTTTCTGTGCAGCATCCTTGAGCATCAAAGTGTCCACAGGCGCTGTATCTCTCCCAAGCAAATCTGATATCTACAGCACAATCATCAAAACGGTGAAAACATGTCAACTGAAAGAAAGAAAAAGAAAAAGAAGATACTAACACCAGCAAACTTCAACTGGATTTTTATCTGAGTTCTTGAACTCAATTTACTTGCAAATTAAGTTCTTAAATGGACTAACGATATCTAATCAAGTGCATCTATAAGGTCTCTTTCACTGGAACATAGATGTGAGCCATCACATGCTCACATTTAATAGATAAAATGCTGCATTAAAAAAAAAGAAGCCTGAGCAAGATCACATGAATTATGAGTGATTGTTTTTAAAAGAACATATTCCTTCAAGTCTCCTTTTCTCTTATCTCTCACTGTTACCATAATACTCTTTCCACTTCAAAAATTCTAACCAGCCACACCAGCAAGAGAAACCAGACAAATGCACTGTATCAGAAGTCAGTTGTTTGTGGCAAAGCAATTGATTGCAAAAATTAAAGTTTTTAAGCACTCAAGAAATCAAGTTAAGTCATCACTGCGTTTAAAATATAGTCTGCTTTATTTTATAAGAGAGAGAGAGAGTATATATATATATATATATATATATATATATCTATATATATATATATATATATATATATATATAAAGTAAAGTGTAAAACAAAGATGGGGTAGTTTAACTCACAGTGAAGCAAATCCTGAGCAGTGTATTACCTAGTTTGTATGCAATTATAAGACTAGCTGTGACGCAAAACTTGTTCAACTCGGGAACTTTAAAAGGTCAAAACTTCTTCAAAATTCTAATCCAATCATGAAACAGCTAAGTCTGATTGTGTTCTTTTCCGTACTCACTCCAAATTCTGGGCAATCGATTTATAGAGGATCTGAAAGAGCATCCATCATACATCTGGATCAAGTAACACAGAACAAGTTCTTTCAGATGCTGAAGGCCCATATACATGAAGTAAATAAAATATTGCTGATAAACAGTGAGGAAAAAAAATAATACCTAAGATTATAAAGAAAAAACTACATAAAAATAACAACAAACAGAATAATAATTAGGCTATGATCTCAATCCATTGGGGTCAGCCATGGTATGTGATCCAAACAAAAACCAACTTAAACGCTTCAAATCAAACCTGATAAAATCCATCCAGTACGTCACCCAC
>NW_026614837.1:0-104323 GCF_030052815.1 Hevea brasiliensis | reverse complement strand
GTCAAAACAGGAGATTTAGTTCAACATTGTTGAGCCTAATAACAGAATAAAAAACTAAAATTCCATTTGTTATAAAGTATCTGAACATGATTGAAGCCCCAAGAAAAGGTATCCAAAAACTTGATCAGAAAGTAAATACCAATGACCAAAAAAAATCCAAAAATATGTACAGCATATAATTATAGCCATTTTTTCCTTTTAAATTATCAACATTAGTGAAAAGAAAAATTTTAACTTATTATTAACAATTACTAGCTATAATATAATTTTTCAATAAAACCATGTTTCCTTAACAGTGTGGCATGTTCATATGGATTCATTTAATAGGTTTTAATTAAAGTTGACTAGGATTCTAGAAAAAGAGAGATCTTCAACATTTTTAAAATGTTTGAATTAGAATTTGATATTGATATATTTTTTTTAATTTTTAGTTTAAATATAGTCTTTTTTAATATTTTATTACAGGTGAAATTCTGAATCAGCAACATAAAGGTCCTACTTAGCACCATTTGGCTGCCATATTTATAAATGGTACATGCCATGGTGCAAAAAAAATAGACTTGACTACAATTGTAAGCTAATTTTTTTGTGGCCTCTTTGGGTAATTTACAAGAAATGGCTGCAAATTGCAAAAAGCATATATATTTACTATTTTTCATTGGCCCATTAAATAATTCTGCACAAAAGTATTAGGACTTAGTTTATTTATTTACATCCCATTTTGTTTTTAAACAAAAAAGACATGGTTATTTGTAGACATGTCACTTGACAATATAGATAATGAGTATATACATATACATGCATTTCATTATATATGTTTGTGCCTATTATAAATTTAGATATGTTTCTGTGAATTCATTGTTACTTCTCGATCATAATATAATAATGGAACAAAGGGCTCCATAATGGAAAAACACAATATTCTCACTATTACCTGGAAAGACCAAGCAAGAACCATGTATCGATGACCAGTAAGATTAATTTAGAAAGCTACTATTGCACTGCCTATTTTCCAGAAATGATGGGAAGCATTAAAACAGTTTTGATTCCTACAAATGAAAGAATACCCTGATAAATTAAACTAGCTTCCTGCTATGTTAAAGAAATACTAAAGTAAAGATTCAACATTAACTAGAAAAGATTCTTTAGCATGGAAAACAGGGTTTTTGTTGAATTTAGATAATATTTCCCAATATTGTTTCTTCTCTGAGCTTCTCCCTAACCACATCACATTTGTTTTATCAGCATCATGGACCTTCTGTCCTTATCTGGCTGTTATTTGCAGAAGCATTATTCAACTCTCTCTCTCGGTTCTTTTTTCACAGATTTTTCTAGTATACCATTGACTTGATTTGACAAAAATAATTCAAATCTCCTTTTGCTATTAATTTCTATGTGGTGATTCTTATTAATGTCATTTATGTATAGGGATGGTATTTTCTAGTGTGAAAATTTGAGAAGAAGTTGATGTACATCCTTCTCTGTTGCTGACCCACTTTCCTTTAGTTATTTTATTTATTATCCATTGTGAGTTATTGGATTTACTTTCTTCATTTTGCTTTTTTTTTTTCCCTTGCAGTCACATATTCTGGAAATTCGTTGCATACCTGAAGCATTGCCTTATTTTGTCACCCCAAAGGCTGTTGACGAAAATTCAGTGCTTTTGCAACAACTGCCTCACTGGGCTGCTTGTTCAATCACACAAGCTCTTGAGTTCCTCACTCCTGCATATAAGGGTCATCCGCGCGTCATGGCATATGTTCTCAGGGTTTTGGAATCCTACCCTCCAGAGCGAGTGACCTTCTTCATGCCACAGCTAGTGCAGTCTCTGAGATACGATGAAGAGGTGGTTTATCTAACAAAATTCTTTTGTTTATGTTACTGATCATACTTTTTGCATGAAGGCTATGGTTTGTTGAGTTGAACCTGACCTTTTGGCAGGTTTATGCTAGAAGATCAGTATCTTGGTTCTTGATTGGTTGGAAAAGTCTAAATTTACCTAAATTTTGAAGGGGTTCTGTTTGGTGTTGGCAAACTTAAACCAACTTGAAACTGACTTTGCCTTTGTGATATGCTACATGAAAAGAAAGTACTTGCGCCTTTTTTATGATTTACATAGCTTGAGATGATACAAAAGCAAATTGTAGCAGAGACTTTTTTTTTTTAAAAAAAATTATCTGGATTGTTTTCCTTCTTTTTAAAATTTCTCAGGCTAGTCTAACATTAGCCGTTAAATATTGGAACAAGTCTGAAAATTCAGGTTAATGGGTGTTTGATAATTAGGCTTTTAGTTTTGTTGGTTTACCTCAGTCCAACTTCCCAGAATCGCAGATTAGAATGACATTATTGTTCGTGCTATATAGCACTGCAAAAGTATGTGTATTCTAATGCATTCTATTTGTCCTGAAATGATTTTGCAGAGGTTAGTTGAAGGGTATTTGCTCAGAGCTGCTCAAAGAAGTGACATATTCGCTCATATTCTGATATGGCATATACAGGTGTGGAAACACTCATATAGTTACATGACTATAATTGCTGTACTCTTAACATTTCCATAATGTTGTATGAAACTATGAGGAAATACATTGTTTTCCATTCTCTTCTCTTGATTTCTATAAGTTGTGGACTTGTGAATCGCAGGGTGAGACGTGTGTACCGGAAGGAGGAAAAGATGCTATCTCTGGAAAGGTATGCCCTGATGGCCATTTTATTAGAAGTATTTGTACCAAAACAAAAACAAAAAAACAAAAAACAAAAATATCAATCAAATAATTTGACAACATTTTTATAATTTTTTGGTGCTTTTTCATATTTTAAAGCTGTTTAAAGATTACTTTCAATGCAATCTAAAACATTTCTTCCAATTTATGCAATGAGATGATTGTCAGACCATTCACCTACCTCACAATTACTGAGGTATTTGTGATTGGATTAAAATACAAGAATAGATGGGCCAAATTTTGTGGACAGTTGTTTCTCATTTTCGAAACATAAAATGGGGTCAAGTTCAATTAGCCTCCAAATTTGGGTCTTGTCCAATATTAGTCCTCAATTTTCAACAAGAAGTAAAAATTTTGGATAAATTGCAAAATCCCCTTGACACCCTGGTTGTTGTTATTTCTAATTTACTCAAAAGTTATTTACTTCACAAATGGTCCTTACCATGTTAGACTCAATTAAAAAATGCAAGGGTCAATTGCTATAAAGTCTCTAGGTTTTCCCATTATTTGCTAGTCGCTCCGTCTGCTAAGTAATCCCTCCATCCAAATGTTCACGTTTTTACCATTAGTCAACTCTGTGGAGGAGAGAGACAAGTTTCTAATTCCAATTTTTCCCTTTATCTCTCATAACAACTTTTCTCCCATTTCTCTCTCCATCCTGCATCTCTCTACCTTTCTACCTTTCTTTCTCTCCATTTATGTCTCTCTATCTTTACCTCTTTCTTCCTTGATTCTCTCTCTGTCTCTGTGTCTCTCTCTCACTCTCTCCTCTGCATCTTCACCACCCCTCCAAAAAAAAAATGCAAACTCAACAAACCCAATAGAAAATGAATCAAAATTAACTACAAATCAACAAGTTCCAAAAATTCTAGGATTCAAAAACAAGATTACAAATCGACAATTTCCAAGAATCAACAATCATCATTCTTTTCATGCCTAGACTCCACTCCTTACGCAAAGATCTCTAGTGAAATTAGATATATGGCAACTGATAATGAGGTTTAACAAACCTGATTTAATCCTTGTGCAATTATTTATCATAGACAAATCAAGCTAGCGAAAATCTAAGACCCTTAAAATGCTTGAAATGAAAAATTGTAGTAAGGTTATAGTCGTTGGCAAAATCAAGCTGAACTTGAAGTGAAACTAAGTAGTAACCATTTCCAAAATCTTTGATTATAAGCCGAGACTTCCATGGCTTCCTTGAAAGATCAGTCTCAAAGTAATCCCTAGCTAAACAGCGAGGATTCATGGAATCATCCTTTGCTTGGAAAATAAATTCATGATTATTCACTATGATCAACTTAATTGAATTGTGGTTGTGGGTTTTGTTTTGGGTTTGGGGAATTTTCTTCTTGGCAAGGCGCGCTATACGGTGAGTGCTAAAAGGGGGCCTATGTTTTTAGTATGGGAAAGCAATGGCCATTAGTTGAGACAAAGGGATAGAGGGGAAAGAACAAAGGGTTGGGGTTATTGGGTTGAAGAACAAAGGCATGGAGGGGTGAAGGGGAGAGGGCAGGGGGCTAAGGGAGGGGGATATGGCTAGGGAGAGGACAACAAATTTGAATAAGGGTTTTAAGAAAATGGGTTAAGCCTAACTCACCCCTAAAAACTTGATGAAAGGGGGAGGAGTGCTTATACGGGGTAAATTACACCTAATCCCAAACCAATATATGATATTAACATATCTCTCTCATGCCCAGGACTAAACAATTAGAGTATGAAACACTTACAGAAGGTTCAATATTAGTTAGCGAGGCTCTGATCCCATGCTAAATTTAGAGGGAATGTTGAACAATTTACACTTTAATTTGTTCTTAATATGGACTTATATAAGTGGTTGAGTTGCTTTACATATCAAAATGACTAGTAATTTCAATGTGGCAACCTAATCATTTATATTTTGCTCTTTTGTTTTCTATATTTTCAATGTGGGACATCTAGCCTAATTCATTTTCTAACAACTCTCTCTTCAAGTGTAACCACATGGTTATTACTAGATAATTAGTAAATATTAACCCAATACGAGCTTAATTTTTCAGTCTTATTGGCGGTTGAAATCCACGATCCAAACTATGCTCTATACCATCTTAAGAAAATAGCCTGGACTTAGCTCACCCTGAAAGCTAGCTCAAAGGGAGTGCCCAAGCCCTCTCCAAACCGATGTGGGATATTAGCAAGAATAATTTGGTTTTTCATAATGGACTAGTGGTAAAAATCCTTAAAATTGGACAGAAGGACTACTTAGATGGCGGAATAGAATGTTAGGGACTAATGTAACTATCAAAATTCAGGGGCCAACTAGCAAATAATGGGAAAACCTAGGGACCCAGAGTAATTCACTCAAAATTAAATATTCTTTATGCATTAAAAAATTATTTGGAAAAACTCATAATAATAATAATAATAATAATAATAATAATAAAGTTTTGAGTTTTTTTTTTAAACTAAATTTCAATAAAGACAACTTTCTGATTCTCCCTCCCCATGTCCCTTTAAACCTTACTTTTTGCTTATAAACTTCCGAATCATACCTTGCTTCTTACTTTCTTGCTTTGCCTTTTACTGTCTTTGCTCCTTCATTTCCTGGGTTTATAGCTC
This sequence comes from Hevea brasiliensis, assembly GCF_030052815.1. Classification (NCBI taxonomy): domain Eukaryota; kingdom Viridiplantae; phylum Streptophyta; class Magnoliopsida; order Malpighiales; family Euphorbiaceae; genus Hevea; species Hevea brasiliensis. The sequence goes on along the minus strand of NW_026614837.1, from coordinate 99,002 downwards.
CAGCTTTTTTAAATGCCTGGGAATCAGAGTGATCCAAACTTGGTTGTTATTCAGTGGCAGCCTGGTAGGTGAGAGTTTAGCCTCTTTCAGTTCATGCCCAATAGCATTGATCAGTTTGAACGTGAGTGATTTTATAATTTTAATTAAATATGTGGTATGGCATGAGGAGAGATCTTCAAATCAATCTCTACCAAGCCTAACAGCTGAATTAGTTGCCCTTCTTCCTTCAAATCTTCAAAGAATGGAAGAGCGGATTCAATTCCGAGTTGAGTTCGTTTTTAAGTTTGATTTTAAATCTTTTATTATCAATCTTCCATATACTTGCTCTTAATTGATGTATAGAATTAGCAGCATCCACTTGTGCTTAGTCATGTTTTATGCTGCCATTGAGCTGGGAGGATGAGAATGTAAAAAGAATGACCATAACCTGCTCTGTACATTAACAACACTGTTCCATATCGCATTTATCTGTTTCTTCTGGATATTGATATTTGATTTGTTAGACTTAGCAGGTGCGTGTATGTGTGTGTGCATGCAAATGCTTGCATATGCATGTATTTAAGTATCTGAAAAATATATTTGATAGTCCTTACACATTGCATAACATTCAATGCCTAATAACTGCATATACTTGCTGTTATTTCAGAATAGTTCATTTCAAGCGCTATTGCCAATTGTTCGGCAACATATAATTGATGGTTTCAATTCCAAGGCCCGTGACATGTTTGAAAGGGAATTTTCATTCTTTGACAAAGTCACATCCGTTTCTGGTGTTCTCTTTCCGCTTCCTAAAGAAGAACGTCGAGCTGGGATTCGGAAGTATACTTCTAACATGTTAATGCTTAAGTTCTTGTTTTATTTGTTTTGTCTTGCTGTTGAAGTTGGTATGAACTTGCCACAACAGGGAGTTGGAGAAAATTGAAATGGAGGGAGAGGACCTTTATTTACCGACTGCTCCTAGTAAGCTTGTCAGGGGAATACAGGTGGACAGTGGAATACCATTACAGTCGGCAGCAAAAGTTCCGATAATGGTGACGTTAATGTGGTTGACCGGGATGGTGACCGCAATGATATAAAGTTTCAAGCTTGCATTTTCAAGGTAAGCTTGTGAACTCCTACAATGAAAATGCCGTGTATAATGTAATTTTAACATTTATATTTTGTTAATTTATACAATTAAGAAACTAAATGTACCTGTGTTTTAGACCTTTCAAACTGATAGTCTGAAATTTAATGATATTTTATATATGATTTTTTTTCCCATATACCAAATTTATTCTGTGGATTGTATTTGATATTTACTAATGTTTGATACTTGACTAGCCTTTTTTCATGTGTGTAGCAAATGATAAATTAGTGATATTTGATAAAGCATGATTGATGACACAATTTTTCCTGTGATTTATCGTTGAAATAAATATTTGTTATATAAGTGTTTTCTTTTACTTATTGAAGGAGTTTGATTAATTACAATTTATAGCTTAATTAATTACAATTAGTGATTCTTTTTCCACCAAGGGTATCAATTATTAGATGATCTTCCTCTATATTTTGTATTCTCTAAAAATAATGTATATTGTGCGTTTATAAAATAAAAAAATTCTGAATTTAAAATTTTTACTTTCAGATTGAAGCTATATTCTAATAATTTATGTTTTCCTTCATAAGGTTGGAGATGATTGTCGACAAGATGTTCTTGCCCTTCAAGTGATAGCTCTACTTAGAGACATATTTGAAGCAGTTGGACTTAATCTTTATTTGTTTCCATATGGAGTTCTTCCAACTGGCCCAGAGAGAGGTATTATTGAGGTGAGCTTTTATCTTCAGCCATTCATTTAATTGGAATGTGCTTTATCTGGAGCATTGTTACCTCAAGCATCCATATGCTGTGGATTTCAAACAACAATTTGATATACTCACTAGAGTGTGCTGTGTGTATGACTTGGGAAGTTTTTCTTTCTTGAGCCATGGCAAAATGTAGCATGGTCATGTAAAATGTAACTGCTATTTTAGGATGAATCTTATGATTCAAGTTTTATATATACATAATCATGAATTGATTCATAAAATGCGTGATTATAAATTATAATGGATTTTCAACTTGAAAATAATTAGTAACTGGAATACCTTGGGGAAAAAATTGCTTGTGATTTACACTAAAATGGTTCAGGTATTTGTCGTTTATCAGGTTGCTTTGACTTCCTTTTTTAAAATGTTCTATGTTTTATGTAGAATGTGGTGAATTGGAATTTACAAATGGCAGTGAAGTTTATGGTAACTCTTGTATAAAATTTGTGCACATTGTGCCCCTATGTTCCCTTGGGCTGCATTGTTTTACGTTTCTGGATTACAATTCTTCTTGTGATCTACAATCTGCCTCTAGGCTTTGCAACTGAGTTCTTTATTCATTACAGTTTGAGGGGAGTTCGGGGTGAACTATAAGAGTTGCTCATGATTCTTTATTTGAGTATTTTTTGGTTGAACTTTTCCTGGAATTAATTAAATTTGTTGTCTAATTTACAACCAACTTCATATATGCCTATTACTCTGTCCAATGGTTCAGGCTTTCTGCCAATGAAAGAAAGTATGGATCAAGCTAACTCCATAAATTATCTCCTTTGTGAATATGGATCATCTGTATTATTGTATATGCATCTTCTTTTTTACTTGGTAGATATTTTTAACATTACAGGTTGTGCCTAATTCCCGGAGCAGAAGTCAAATGGGTGAAACAACAGATGGTGGTTTGTATGAGATTTTTCAACAAGATTTTGGGCCTGTAGGCTCTCATAGTTTTGAAGCAGCACGTGAGAACTTCATCATTAGCAGTGCTGGTTATGCAGTTGCCAGTCTTTTGCTTCAACCAAAGGATAGACACAATGGGAATCTTCTTTTGACAAGTATGAGATCTTTTGTCCTTCCAATTTCTCCTTGATTTTACAATATTCTGATTTCTGAGTTGTAATGGCTGGGGAATCAATTTAATGCATTCACATCTATATACATGTAATAATTTTAGTTGAAAAAGAAAGACAACATACCAAACACAAATCTCTATGGTCAAATTGCTCACTTTCTTGTTTTAGCTCTAGCCTATTTCAACTAATTCTCCTTTGTGGGATTTTGAGGAAGAACCAAAATGGAAAATAGAAGAAAAGAAAAGAAAAGAAAAAGATGGCGAGATATATTTAACGTTAATATACATGTCTATGCAGTTTGGGGAGGCTAGTTCATATTGATTTCGGTTTCATCTTCGAAATATCACCTGGTGGAAACATGCGCTTTGAGAGTGCACACTTCAAGCTGAGCCATGAGATGACTCAATTACTAGATCCATCTGGTGTTATGAAGAGTGAAACCTGGTTCCAATTTGTAAGGTATTATGCATACATTTTCTCGGTTTTCTCCCTCCCAATGTGTATATGGAAAATTTTTCAAGTAACCAAGTTCTTGATTCTCTCTTTCTCTCTCATCCACAGTTTGTGTGTCAAGGGATACCTTGCAGCCCGTCGTTACATGGACGGGATAATCAACACTGTGCTGTTGATGTTAGACAGCGGACTACCTTGCTTCAGTAGGGGTGACCCAATTGGAAATCTTCGCAAGAGATTTCATCCTGAGATGAGTGAACGTGAAGCGGCCAATTTCATGATTCGTGTGTGCACAGATGCCTACAACAAGTGGACGACTGCTGGCTATGACTTGATACAATATCTGCAGCAAGGCATTGAGAAGTAAATGGAAATCATATGCGATTGGGACATAAATGTACATGATTGCCTGTAATTTTGTAATTGTATTATTCAATCTTTACGGCTGTAATTCTTTTCAAGGGATTTCCACTATAGAAAGCTGAGTTAAAGGGTTGTAGAAACGGCGCTTCTTTGTAACCTAGTGGTGGGATTCCTGTTGAGGTTTGTAAAAGTACAGATTGTTTTATTCTTGTTACTAATGAAATTCGCAGTTCCTTAGAAGAGCAAAGGCACAAGTTGGCAAGTTGCAGTGAATAGCAATTATCAATTTGAATAACATAAAGAGTAGGCCGACTGCTGGAGGGATGGCAAGTTTTAACTTTAGCCTTCAAATGTTCACCTATAATGCAATAAAAGTGTGAGCCAGGACGGACATCGTGAATCGTACGACATTATTCTATGATTGTACAATGTTTAACATGCGCTTATTCTATAAAAATTCCTTTGCCCAATCCTGTGGGTTTTTTATTTTTTATTTTTTATTTCTTCATGTTACTACTAATACATCCAATGCTTTCAAAAACATTCATTATATTTTGTGCATTACACTTAGCATTGGGTCCCCGGAGACATGAGTATGACCCCTGGACACATTTTTCGTTGTTCATGTGCCATTTCTCCTGAATTCAAGACAAGAATTACGTGCTTGCTTGCTGCCCATCAACTTCATGGCAATTGGATGGATTTTCACAGGTGTTTGATCGGATGAGTTTCGATAGTTTCTAAATAGATTTAGGTCGGTATGAACTTAAAAACTTTTATCTAATTCTATCTGTCACTAATTCGAGATGGATATCACGTAGCTTTACCTAAATTTATACCTAAACTAATTTTTTTTTTAATAGGAATGCATGTATAATGCATGTGGTTTAAATATTAATATATATAAATATTTCAAATACAAATGTATATGTATTTGAGTAGTTAGTTGAATATAAATATTGGATAATGGGCATATGTTGATGTAGGTCGAGTAGAGCTCCCGCCTATATATGAGTATTTCATGTGGATTTGAGCTCCCTCTGGGTATGTAGTATATATGGGTGGGGTTGAGTGGATATTTTTATATGTGATATATTTGTGCATTTGGTATTGTAATAATTGGATATGATTATTGTTTTGGGTTTCTGATGTGACAGTGCTCCTCATTCTCTCGCTGTTCACCGAAATTCATCTCTATTAAAAAAATAATAATAATTAAATTTTGATGAATTGTCATTCTTTGATTATATTTAAAATTTTTAATTTTATATTAAATATTTAAATTTATCATAATAAATAAAATAAAATTTTAAAAGTTAACAATAAATTATAATATAATACTTAAAATTTTATTTAATTAATATATAAAAAATTTTAATATAATAAAAAGAATATATATTTATTTTCATTTTTAAATAAAATTTTATATTAAAAAATATTTTAATTAATTAAAATTAACGTAATTATTTTTTTATCAAGTCAAACCAATTTATATATCTAAATATAATTGTAAAAATAAATTTATACCTTTTTATAAAGTGATTTTGAAAAAAAAATATATAATTGAAAAGAGTGTATGAATTCCAGCATTCATTAAAAAAAAATATGCACTTTATATGTAGTTTACTCTAATTAATGGGTGTATTTTATTTAATAAATGTTATGATTCATGATAAATCAGGTTTAAAATAAATTTTTTAGTTGATGTTTAAAAATTTTTGACATCCATTAATGAGTTCAAATTTTAAATAAAAAGAAATGGAAAAAAAAAATTCATTAAAACAATATGTATAGTTCTACAATTCTATTATTTTCTTTATAAAGAAAAGGAAGGGAAAAAAAAATACAATTCTATGAAAATTTGTGAAGAACAGGTATATTTTATTTTTCCATTTTAACAAGGTTTTCGATGTGAAAAAGTCATAAAAATTATATAAAATTTATATATTTTAATATTATGTATCATATATTTTGATCCATATGATAAGGTGTACATACGAATTTTTTTTTCCAGTTATTAATCACTGATTTCTTGAAAAACTTATTAATAAGTTTGAATTCTAATTAAGTGGAAAAAAAACTTAATGTAATAATATGCATGATTTTACCATTCTAATCTTGAAAAAGAAAGAAAAAAAATTAGTGAAAAAAATTTATATTTAAACTCAATTTATCATAAATTATGACATCTATTAAATAAAACACATACGTTAATTAGAGTAAATTTTATATAAAAAACATGTTTTATTTAATAGATAATTCAATTCATGTGAGTTACATTATTTTCAAAATTAGTTTGTAAAAAAGAATAAATTTATTTTTACATTTTATATTTAAATACATAAATTTATTTGACTTAATTCAAAAGATCATTATATTAATTTTAATATTTTTTAGTATATAATTTCATTTAAAAATAAATATAAAATATATATTTTTTTAAAATATAAAATTTAATCAATGACTAAAAATGTTAAATATATAACTATGTTAAATTATAATTATATCTAAAACATTTATTTGTTATTAAATAAAACTATAGATATTCTATTACATTTTATCATTAACTTTTTAAATTTAATTTTATCTTTTTAAATATAATTATGACACATTTTAAAAATTTAAATATTTTATATAGAATTAAAAGTTTTGAATATAATCCAAATTTGACTTAAACACAATTCACCTTAAAATTTTGATACCATACTTATTCGATCCATTTATTTGGCTAGGTTTTTGTCAATACAGAGGTCATGATGGCTGTTATAATTTAACAAAGGCGCTAAGGGTAGCATCAAACATGGTAAAAATAACAAAGATAATTTTATTTAAAAATAGATGCCAAAATTTGATCACATTTTATTATAAAATTCATTGAAAAAAAAAAAAAGGAATGAGAAAGAAATGGCATGGGGTTTCTGGTTTTCACTTTCACATCATTAAACAATATCAATGGATGCTACCCTAGTAATGAAAAATTGCAAAGAAAAAAATAAAAATAATTTAAGCCTTGTTTGGTTGAGTAAGTAAATTAAAGAAATTAAACTTTTTCAAAAATATAAAGAATATTTTTATTTAATTTGAATATTAAATCAACTTTTCAGAAAAAGTCGAATGGCTGAGATTTTAAGAAATTAAATTTGTATATCAAATTCATTTATATTATATTTTTCACAAAATAACTCTCAAACAAGTATACTTCCTTAAAAATATATTTCACAAAAAAGTAGAATATTTTTACCCAAACAAGCCACAAGTTCTAAGCACCACACGTTACAAGGTTCATCACAACTGAGTTTGACCGTTACTTTCACCATCTTTATTACCTTCCTCGTGCTTCTTCAAAGCAGACCTCCACTTGATGAAATGACCAAAAAGGACCTCCATATCCTCTAATGTCCTCCCCTGAGTCTCTGGCAAACATGTAAAAAAGAAGCTCCAAGCCACTGCTGCAATTGCAGCGAACAAGAAGAAGGCCCCGCCTATTGTTATGCCTTTGTACAACGAAATAAATGTCGTTGATATTACCCCACTTGTTACCCTGTTGACCGCCGCTCCCATACTCGCTCCTTGCGCGCGTAGCCTTAACGGGATGATCTCAGTGGTGTATACCCACGCTATGGGTCCCAAACCTATTGAGAAGAACGCCACGTTCGCTAATACCATCGCGATGCACAGTGCAATAGCCCACGTTAGCTTCTCGTGCGAATGATCTATTATGGTCAACGCAAATCCAAGGGTTGCTAATGAAAATATCATCCCTCCTACGCTACTTAGAAGCAATGGTCTCCGTCCGATCCTGTCAAGCAAAAATGTCGCTACTAAGATGAAGACGGTCTTCACGAATCCAACGGCTACTGTAGCGAGTAACTTATCGTTGTCTGATGTGATCCCAGCCTTTTCGAAGATTCTGGGGCTGTATAACACGACAGCGTCTATACCAGACGCTTGATGGAAGAAATGCATGCCGATTACGCATGCTAAGATATGACGAACTGACGGTGTAGGATGAAGGAATAATTCTCGCCATACACCTTCTCCGTGGGATTTTTTTTCCACTTGAACGACGTCGTCATTGCAGTCTTGAGGAATTCCTGCTGCTGCTTTTATATCGGCTAGCCTTGCTTGAGCTTCTTCTTTAGAATCAGAGGTCCTGTCCAGAACTCGCTTGGCGTCACCGAGTCTACCCTGGAGGACGAGCCAACGCGGTGACTCGGGCATGACTAGAACTATCACAGCAAGGACAACAGAAGGGATTGCACCAATTCCAAGCATGAATCTCCACCCCAAGTGAGTTGGGAGCTTTGAGAATGCAAAATTGGAGACGTAGCCAATCAAAATCCCAGAATTGATAAAAACCTGTAATTGCAAAACAAAAAGAAAAAAATCATGCAAATTGTTTTTCATGAAATGTTTTCCAAGATTTGGGAAGCACTAGTTTATATACATACTTCTGGAAATGAGGTGAGGAACCCACGAGACGATGCCGGAGAGACCTCGGCTGTGTACACCGGAGCAATCACGACGGCATAGCCCACCCCAATTCCTGCTATGAACCGGCCAACCATAAGGAAGGCATAGTTGGTGGCGAATCCCATTAGGAGAGCTCCGACGAAGAAAATACCTCCAGCCACTACGATGGTGTACCGGCGGCCAATCCAGTCGGAGGTCCGGCCAGCTGCAGCTGATCCCACGAGTGAATATATGTTAAGCGTGCCCACCAGGATTTCCACTTGAGTATCTGAAATTTTCAGATCATCCTTGATGTAGATAGCCGCTCCACTCATTACACCAATATCTACCGACCGAGAAAACATGTCAATTATAGTTGCGCATATAAACTCCCATTTTGTATGAAAACTTAACCAAAGTATACAGTGAATATAAATATAAATATTTAATTTAATAATGATTACACTTATTTTTATATAATTAATTATAATAATTAAAAAATCACAAAATATATATTTTCTCGAGAAACCATGTCCCTGTTCATGTTTTATTTTCAGTGGAAACATATGGAAACCATCTGAAATCCATTTCTTATAGTGTAAGAAATTAACATATAAACAGCGAAGAGAGTACTGTGCTATAATGATAAAGAGTGGTTTAAGGAAAAGAAAAGAAAAGAAAAGAAAACTCACCATAACCAAGTAAGATAGAAGTCATGGAAGCCAAGGCTGCACAAGCAAGAGCAAACTTGTTTCTCTTGGGCTTCTTAGGAGGATCAAAATCTGCAAGTGTTTTCTCTGCAGGTTGGCTGCTGGGATTGACATCCCTCTCTGCATTTAGATCTGCCATCTTTCTGCACCTCAAGAGCAATAGAGCAAGTGAGAGAGAGAGGGAGAGAGATTTAAAAGTGGTGTTTAGGGTTGTATAAGGTTGTTTTGGATAAACTCAAGCAGCCATGAAGAGCAGAAGTTTGGGGATGCTAGCTCCATGGGAAACTGGATTTGCTTATATAGACAAACGGCTTGGACCATGATCTTGTAATAACTATTTAGCTTTAAAAAAAAGTAATAAATAAATCATAATAATATCAACATTCTCAAAGCTCATTTGTTTAATTTGAATGGATAGTTTTTTTTTTTTTTATTACAACATTTACCGAATAAAAAAAATATCGAATTAAATTAAAATAAAAAATTATTATTGTATAAATTAAATCTTATCAAATTGAATTTATTATATTAAAATAACATATATATTAATTTGTTTTATTGAAAAATTGAAATTATACTGTGATATTTGAGAAAGAGGTGTGAATTATTAATTTTTCAATATTAAAAAAATAAAATTATATTTTAATTAATATATATATTTATAATCAACATAAATTCAAATGTCTATAATATAAATTATAAATTTATAATTGATTAAAGATTATATTACACGCAAGGGGTAATAATTTTCTAAAGCATATAAAAAAAGTTTTATTATATATAACTTAATATATTATAAATTATAATTTTATGCTTTAAGCTTAATAGCTAAGCTAAATAATATAAACGCGTGAGTTTTGACTATTGTGGCAGGCCCAAGAGGGGCATTATGATGTTGTTGTATTGTGGGCTTACGGCCCTAAGAGGGGCATTATGATGTTGTTGTATTGTGAGCTTACGGCCTTTGAATTAAGAAGTGTTATTTAAGCTGTTTTGCAAATCGGGTAAGTCCTAGGTGCATGAAAAATTTTATCAGATTTCTGGCATAAATTTATGGTGTCTTTAACTCTTTAAGTCCTTATTTTATTTTAATATTGATAAATTCATGAATATAATTATTTAGGTGATCTGAATCAACCCTCCTCCTCCTCCCAGCTGCCTCAGTGATATTTGATTAATCTATGAATAGATATTGATTTTATTTATAATTTTAATATTAATAATTTATATTTAAGACATGCTCATGCATTCACATATTTGTATGTATATATTTAGTTAAATGCTAAGCACGCTCTTTTATTGCATACTTTGTTGAACTTGTATGTGGATGTCGCCTTAAAGTAATTTGGAGTTGTGTACGTGTCTTGGTGTATGTATAATATGGATGTGGACTTGGATAGGATGGGTAGTTGTAGCTAGAGCTTGACTCGCTGGGACCCGATCCTTATACATAGATACCGAGGTGAGTATGACTTTGAGTTGATCTCGCTGGCTCTCGCATTTGGATTATTAAGAGAAAGTCCAGCTTAATTTAATCTCATTGACAGGCATTGGATTAAAAGAGCTGGATAAGGAATCAGCTCCCATATTTACATACAGTGATGTGACACACGGGTGTGTGAGTGATCTAAATTATCTTTTGTGCGAGTATTGTTTGAATCTGATTGAATATGTTTGTATATATTGCATTTCATACTTAGGGATGCATTAGTCTTAGTTATAGAAATTGTATTTAAAATCAATAACTTACTCTATGAGTCGAACGCTCACTCTTATTCAACTATTTTCCCCAAATGACAGAAAGATTTTTTGAGATTAACCTACTTTCTTTCTCACAGATTTACCAGCAAAAATTTTATTATGATTTTATTTCCTTACTTTCTAATATAGAACTTCACATGTGCTAGTAGTGTTCAATTTTTGATTTGGGACTGTAACAATTTATTTTTTTGAAGTTGTAAAGATATTATATGGTTATGTTGGTATTATGGAATGGGTGTTTGCTTGGATTAGGAAGTTGAGCTCCAATTGGATTATATATGCCTGTTTGAGAATTGTGAGAGTGAACTGAGCTCCCAAGATATTGATATATTGTGATTATAAGTCAAGTGAGCTAAAAACTCTCCCTTGGATAGTTCAATTTATTGCGGACTGGCCCATTTATTTTCTTAAAATTAGATTACAGTGATAGGCCTTATGGTTAGGCTAGGAATAGTTAGACTTACTATAGACTTTGGAGGCCTTATACTGATTCAAATCTTAGTGCCGATGTGGCCTAGAATTCGGGTCATGACAAATATATTATATATTATAAATTTATTTCAAGTGTTAATAAATAAATAAGTTGATTAATAAATTATTTTTTATTTATTTAAATTATTTAATATATACAAATGAAAGTATAAAATAAAATAAAAATTATATATATATATATATATATATATATATATATATATATATATATATATATATATATATATATATATATATATATACACCATGTGGCGATTTTTAAATTATCATTATTAAAATTCTTAAAATTAAATATAAGAAATATTTTAAAAGTAAATGTTTGAATTTTACAAATAGTTTTTGGTGACTAAATATTTATATATATATATATATATTTTAAAAAATAATTTTTTTAATTTAATTAAAAAAATTATTTTTAGAGATACATAATATAATGAATAAAGTTTTATAATCTCTTAAATTATAAATTAAAAAATTTAAAATTCTTAAAAGACATAATAAAAAAATTAGATAATTATTTTTCTTATGAAATAAGATTTTAATAATTAAAATTAAAAAATATTAAAATGAAAGTTGATATTAAACATAATAAATTAATTTTTATATAAAAAATAAAAAAAATAAAAAAAATATGTCATATGACAAATTTTTAAATATCCTTAATGAGTTAAGTGACGTGTTAATACAAAATCATGTTTAAGTTTGCGAGAAGACACACACACGGCTTCCTTGTCAAATTCAAGTATAAAACCTATGGTGTATAACATGTGTCTCCACGTGCATTTAATGAGTATGAAGCCTAGAACTAGTAGGGTAAGCTTAAACTACTCACGTGCCTTTGATACGACCCACCAATTAAAAAAAAAAAAAAAGAATTACTTGCACGTCGCTTAATATAATCACCTGTAACCTCTTCAAGATATATTAAGAAGTTCATAATTCACAAGTCTTTGGGATTATCTACACATAAATTCGTGGGAGATAATTTTTTTTTTTAGTATTATTTAGCATCCTTATAGGTTTTCCATTTTTTCACTCTAGTAAACTAACACTTCAATTGAAATTCAAAGCTTCTTCACCAGGGCTTTTGATGGTTTTTTGCTTCAACATATATAGGTATGCATGCCTAAAATAAAAGGAATGTCATACCTAAAATAATTTTTTATGTTTTAAAATGTAAATATGAGTATGACATAGCTCCAAGGCCAAAAACGACAACACAATACTATGTGCCTTAGCATGATCAACTGGCTTTGCAATCCCAAGTAGATCATTAGGTAATTGAAATTGCTCTGAATTGATAATGATGATGTATTTCTATTGCATGAAATAAAAGATGTGACTATATGGATATGGGGGAGTATCCATATCTCAAAAAGAAGAAACAAGGCCTAAAATTTATATGGAGGATCAAGGAATCTATAATAAAAGAGCAAACCTATGTTGAAGCAAAAAAATATCAAAAGCCCTAGTGAAAAAGTCCTGAATTTCAATTGAAGTCTAAGTTATTCAAGTGAAAAAATGGAAAACCTCTAAGGATACTAAATCATACAAAAAGAATTCTCTCACGAATTTACGTGTAGATAATCCCAAAGACATGTGAACTTTTTAATTCTTAGTATATCTTGAAGAGGTTACCAATGATTTTATTAATGCTCAAAAGCATAGAACAAAAAGTTATAATATCTCTACTTAGAATGAAACAAACCCTAAAAACCAATTTTGACAAACTTAATTGAATAGGGGAATAAACATCTTTTAAACAGAGTATCTTAAGTACAAATAGGAAGGCCAAGTCACCTAGGAATAGAAATAGTTAAAACCTCAATCCAAGGTGCAAGTTTAGGCCTGCCAGCGGTGATATGATATTTGAATAACTCTAGTATGGAGACGTGTAATCTTTCAACAAATGGAATATAGGCTATATCTACTTGAAGAACACACAATTTAATTAAAGTCGACAAGAATGCTCAAATAATGTGTTATGTCAATAATTTAACTATGATATACAAACAAATACTTATCAAACTGAAATGGTCAAGCAAGAATGGCACATTATAAAATTTATGAAGAACATTTTTCTTCATGACTTAATGTATTGAAACTAATTTTTTGCATTGGCTTACTTTTGTTGACAGCATGAAACTTTTGCAACAAGTATGAACTTAATATCAAACACCTAAATGCTAATCTCTAAGCTATGATACCTTTAGTTTAAAAGAGCAAAACACATGGACCTGGTGGACCTCAAGTTTCATGGAAGTAACAGGGGTAAGTCTCTCTTAATGATTATATACTTGATAATTTTATTTCAATTCTTGTCTTGGTCATTAATTGCTAATTGGTCAATGAATAGATATTTACTTATGATCTTATCTTTTATCATGTTTAATAAATGCATGTTTAATGAATAAAGAAAATAAGTTATTTTATTTTTAGAAAATGATAAAATCATGCAAGCTTTTATTGATAAAATCATGCAAGCTTTTATTGATATAAATTATTACTAATTTATTTTATAGAGATCATTATTTTATTATTATTTAAATATATAATTTTATGAAAATTTATGTGTAAAAATATATTTCATTGTAAATGATTTTTAATTCAAATGATAGTATTCAAATTGTTTGCACCACAATTTAATTTTAATATTTTTGGACCTCAATGGGATGAAATATTAAATGAAATTTTCAATTTAATGTGACTTGGCCATAACTCAAGATAGACCAATTAAATAACTATCCGTACAAGTGGGTGTTATTTATAAATATTCAGTGTCTAAAAATATCTATTGAAGATGATGAGCATGAAAGTGGAGTAGTGGGCAAAGTGGTGTGAGTGGGTGGTTTTTGGTGGTTATGGGAAATTACAAGAAGTGGGCTTGTGGAGAGAAAAAGGGACAAGGGGTGGAGAAGATGGTAACCACCGAACTTGGCCACCAAGTAGAGCTTCGCCTATAAATTGACGTGTTAGGGTTTATTAAACAAACACAACAACAACCAATCAATAAGTCAACACCTGACAGACATAATATTTTAGTTTAATTTTTCTCTAATTCAACAAATTTTTTTATATTCCAACTGATCTTTTACTTTTCAATCTAGCATCAGATTCAATTCCAATCATTGTTTTCAATTCAAGCAAGCAATTTACATTTTCTCTACACGTATTTCGATTCATGTACGCAAACTTTTTGTTAAATTTGTAACTCAAAATCTTAGTGAGATTTGGAGAGAGACATTTTCTTATATAGAGTAGAACTCTTTTAGTGTTATTCCTAAATTGAGTAGGACTCTTAATTAAATTAAGATTAAGGAGAATGGTGGAAGGTTAATTGGTTTTGTCCATAGGGAATGGCTTTGCCCATGGAGAGGGGTTGTCACTCATTGTAGAGAGGGGTTTTGCCAATTGTTGAGGATTTGGCTCTGCCCATTGATGAGGAACACTTGCCCATTGTAGTGGAGAAAGACTTCGGCTTAAGGTGGAGAAAGGACATAGAATTCAAGAGAAATGGATTCTTATTTATTGGTGAAAGGGTTCTTGCCTATATAGTTGAAGACACTATTTATGGTGTAGCAATTGTAGTAGTAAATATATTGGATGATATCTAGAGGAGAATGGGAGGACTAACTAATGTATTTACTATAAATAGTTATGTAATATGGGTTTTCTTGGGCGTAATTGGATTGATGGGTAATATAGCTTGAATTTGTGATTGATGATTTATTATTATTAATAATAGTGGAAAATGGCATGCTTATGGATGTAGCCCTATGTTGAGAGGGTGAACCACGTAAATATCAATTTTTTTTATATGTTTGCTTTATTTCTTTACAGTTTATATGCTTTCGCGATGCATAACAAATTGGCATTAAAGCATGAGGATGATCTTTGTGAGTTTGATTAAGGTGGAACTACTACAACATGTAGAAAGTCGCATATGGAATAATGGTGATGGCAGAGAGTTGAAAATAAGGTGAAGCTCTTGATGCGAAATCAAGATGGTTGATGATGTGAAGATTATTTTTAAAAAAGAAGCAAGTTACATCCAAGATGAAGATTGAATAGTTAAGATTTAAAGTGTTCAAGCTTAAGTAAGAAGAATTGATGATTTGATGACATTCAAGAATATCGAGGAATGCAATAATTGACAGATTTTTAAGTCAAGGTGAAGATTGTTAGATTTGTGACTTAAAATCTTAGTGGGATTTAGAGAGACTTTTTTTTATATAGAGTATAACTCTTATTTTAGTCTTATTTCTAAATTGAGTAGGACTCTTAATTATATTGGATTGAGGAAATTAATATTATAAATAGGAGAATAGTGGAAAGGTTATTTAGCTTTGCCCATAGGGAGTGGCTTTGCCCATAGAGAGTAGCTTTGCCCATGTAGAGGGGTTATTGCCCATTATAGAGAGACATTTTGCCAATTATTGAGGATTTAACTTTGCCCATTGATGAAGGACACTTGCTCATTGCACTGAAGAGAGACTTTGCCTAAGATGGAGAAAGGACATAGAGTTCAAGAGAAAAAGATTCTTGTCCATTGGTAAGAGGGCTCTTACACATATAGTTGAAGACACCTTTTATGGTGTAGTAGTTGCAGTGGTAAATATATTGGGTTACGTCCAGAAGAGAATGAGAGGAATAACTATTATATTTACTACGAGTAGTTATGTAGTGTGGGTTCTCTTAGGTGTAATTGGGTTAATGGGTAGTATAGTTTGAGCTTGTAATTGATGATTTATTATTATTGATAGTGGAAGATGGTATGCCTATGAGTATAGCCCTATGTTGAAAATATGAACCACGTAAATATTAGTATTTTGTGTATTTACTTTATTGTTGCAGTTTACACGCTTCTGCGGTGCACAATACTTTTCAATTTTCAATGCAATTTACAGCTTTCTTATTCATATTTCAATTTCTGCAAATCAGTTCTTTAATTTTTTAGCAAGCCAATTTATAATTTTCAGCAAATGTTTATATTTTCAAGCAAATTAATATTTCAATTTTTCAAAGCTCTCATTTGCACTTTTTACACATATTTATGTTTTTTAACAAACAACTTACTCTTTCAATTAAGTACCAATTTTACATTTTTTGCACAGATTTACTTTTTGAAGCAGTTAATCATAAACAATCTTTACTTTTCAAGAATGATATTTACTCTTTCATGCACAAGCGATCTTTTAATTTCTCCAACTAACTCCAGTTCACAAATTTTTCAAGTTGATCAAGTAGAGATTTTGACGAAGCGCATCTCAATGAAGTCAAAGAATCTAAGGGAAAGTTTGGTCCTTTGTTTCCCGCCAATCGCTCAGATTGGACGTCAGAACAGCGCAAATACATTTAAGTCAAGGTGAAGATTATTAGATTTGTGACTCAAAATCCTAGTGGGATTTGGAGAGACTTTTTTTTTATATAGAGTATAACTCTTATTTTAGTATTATTTCTAAATTAAGTAGGACTCTTAATCATATTGAATTGAGGAAATTAACATTATAAACAGGAGAATAGTGGAAAGGTTATTTAGCTTTGCCCATAGGAAGTGGCTTTGCCCATAGAGAGTAGCTTTGCCCATATAGAGGGGTTATTGCCCATTATAGAGAGAGGTTTTATCAATTATTGAGGATTTAACTCTACCCATTGATGAAGGACACTTGCTCATTGTATTGAAGAGAGACTTTGCCTAAGATGGAGAAAGAATATAGAATTTAAGAGAAAATGATTCTTGTCCATTGGTAAGAGGGCTTTTACACATATAGTTGAAGAAATGACATAGAATTCAAAAGAAAATGATTCTTGTCCATTGGTAAGAGGGCTCTTACACATATAGTTGAAGACACCTTTTATGGTGTAGTAGTTGCAGTAGTAAATATATTGGGTTACGTCTAGAGGAGAATGAGAGGAATAACTAATATATTTACTACGAATAGTTATGTAGTGTGGGTTTTCTTAGGTATAATTGGGTTAATGGGTAGTATAGTTTGAGCTTGTAATTGATGATTTATTATTATTGATAGTGGAAGATAATATGCCTATGAGTATAGCCTTATGTTGAAAATGTAAACCACGTAAATATTATTATTTTGCGTATTTACTTTATTGTTTCAGTTTACACGCTTTTGCGGTGCACAATACTTTTCAATTTTTAATGCAATTTACAACTTTCTTATTCATATTTCAATTTCTGCAAATCAGTTCTTTAATTTTTTAGCAAGCCAATTTATAATTTTCAACAAATATTTATATTTTCAAGGAAATTAATATTTCAATTTTTCAAGGCTCTCATTTGCACTTTTTACACATATTTATGTTTTTTAACAAACAACTTACTCTTTCAATTAAGTACTAATTTTACATTTTTTGCACAGATTCACTTTTTGAAGCAGTTAATCATGAACAATCTTTACTTTTCAAGTATGATATTTACTCTTTCATGCATAAGCGATCTTGTAATTTCTCCAGCTAACTCCAGTTCACAAATTTTTCAAGTTGATCAAGTAGAGATTTTGACGAAGCGCATCTCAATCGAGTCGAAGAATCTAAGGGAAAGTTTGGTCATTTGTTTCCCGCCAATCGCTCAGATTGGAAGTCAAAATAGCGCAAATACATTTACAAATGGGATCATATGGGTCCTTGGCATGCTCGCAATCCAACTCTCACGTGCGAAAAAGGTCGTATCTACTTTTAACATATGTAAATTGAGTAAAATCAATTTTATGCGGAAACACAAATAAATTGCTTACTTATTATATCGTGATAACAACTTTTTATTATATTAAGAAGGTGTTTGGATTCGAGGTTTGAGTAGCTTATGAGGGTTTCATATCCAACAATTATTCCAACCCCATTTGGTGAACGTATAGAATAGCTACTATTGAGCTGATATAATCCATGAACTACTATATTTCAAAAAGTTATGAAATTTGAATCGTTCTTAATCAATTATACTATTTGAAAAAAAAAAAAAACCATTTTACTCACTCTCATAATATATTTCTATATCATTAGGATTATATATATTACTCATATTTTCTTATATTGTTTAATTTTTATTTATTCATTTCAATAAAATAAATATGGTATAATAAATAAAAAGTTATATATTTATTTGAATAATAAAATTAATAATATGATATAATGAATTAATAATTAAATATTTATTTTAATAATAAAATAAATTACTTAGCAATAGTAGTTAAACAAAATTTTACTAAATACTCAAATGTAAGCCAGCTATTTATTATCAGTCATCAGTTAACAGAAATAATTATTAATTATTCAACAATTAAATTAAATAAATTCCTTTAACAAAGTAGGTAATTAGTGAAAATGATATAAACATTGGATTCATTGGATATTAATAATCATAAATTTAATAATTATGCCCCCAATTTAAAATCCTAGCTCTGTCACTGATTGTGACTTCGAAAATATTGCGATCCGAGTTTGATCCTTGACTCATCCTTGCTCCTATAGAAACCTTGAAGCCATTAGGGAAGAACAACGAGGACATCAAAGGATCGAGGGTGATGTCTTGGGTCTCAACACAAAGGCTTGATTATTTGGGGCTTTAATGGCAACCCATTTTATTTTTGTTTTATATTTTTTATTTTTTCTAATCAGTGTTACCATCAGCCATTCTTCCAATTATGGAAGGTTCATCCGATCAAACGTTGCAATTATTCAAATTAATTAATTTCTGCATCAAATTGCAAAAAAATTATTTTAAAATTATCAAAAGCGTTATAATTCGAAATTTTAAATATAATAAGCATCAGGGTGAAATTAATCATCATATCTTAATGGAGCCATCCCAAGATTTTTTAAAATTAAAATTACTTATAATTTTAATTTTTTTTTTCAAAATACTGTTTGTCCCTCAAAATTTTTAAAATTAAAATTTTATCTATAAATTTTAATGTATTTTTAGATTAAAATTAAAACACAAATATATGGGTATTTAATAAGTGGGTGATCTTGCATTAGGCACCTATTTGGTATTACCAAGAAATTCTGTTAAAAAAAAAATTTCTAAATCTATTAGTTAGAAGATCTAGATATTAAAAATTAATTTAAAATTAAATTTGATATATTTTAATTATAAAAATTTTAAAATAATAAAATAAATTTTTTTGAATTATTTTTTTAACAAAGTTTAAAATAAATTTTTTAAAAATAATATTTTTTTATTCAGATCCTTAATACCAAACAGGCTTAGTGGTTGAATAGGAGCAGCCGAACTTGTTGAAATTGCATGGTGGGAGTAATTATGGGAAGAGGATCAGTGTCCTGTCCTATATAGTTGATTTATAATTAACGTTTCAAAACCAAATTTTGTAAAAGCAGGGAAAAGAAGGTTAATCTATTTGGCATTTGTGTCGATTCCAATTCCAAGGTGCAAATCGACAAAGAGGAATGAGTTGCCCTCATAATTAAGGTGAGAATCAATCCGATACTTGTTCATATTCAAAATAATTAGTGATTAGGTCACGTATATATAACAAGGTTAATCTACATATAATTATTAATTAATATATTTTTTATAAATCAAATTTAAATTTTCAACATTTATTGATATTTAGAGTTTTAATTAATTAATAGATAATTGATTTAATCAATATAAAAATTATAACTGAGTGGTATTAATAAAATTATTTTTAAAGTATTAGGTATTGAGTTTAAATTTTACTCGAAATTGATGGCGTTTTATATTCTTATTTAAGAGTAATGTTTGAAATTAGATTTATTTTTGGATTAATTAGCGCTTATGTTATTAAGTATTTCTTAATTTTCTTTATTAATAAATTAACTTGCTAAGAAAATAAATGTAATATAGAAGTTGGAAATAATTTACAAAGTAATCATTAAATAATTAATCATTTTCTCGTTTCTCTTTTTCAATGCATCCCATAATGATGAGAAACCAGTCGATTGAAGAATCTGAAACTTAAAACTGGGCCAGCAACGTGGACTGCCAACCCTGCAACCTACAATTGCCACTTGTTGTCTATAGTTACTTGGCACTCTTTTGCTTTATTATCACTTCATATCATGTTCGGCACACAAACGGATTCCCTTTCATGTGCCATATTCAGAGATTTTGAAAGGGATGCCTCACGCCTCAATAGAAAGATCGATAATGGCCTTATATATATATATATATATATATATATATATATATATATATATATATATATATGAGGTGTGATATTTTATAATTTTTCCCATGTTGCTGAGTTTCTTTCTTTCTTCAATTGCTTTTGCCTCTACCAAAATGGCTCTTTCTTCTTCTCCTGCAAAATCATTTTCATTTCCATTAACCATGAGAATTGAGTGGATCTGACAACCTCACTAGGCTCCATCATGAGTCCTTTGTTTTTAATCTTACAATTGAATATCTACCCAACTAAATTCCAAAGCAGTTGGGCATTGCGCATGTCTTCAACGTTCTTCTTTGTTTTCTTTTTACTTTTCTTTTTTGTGGTTAGAAACTAAACTTGGAGTCTATTAGGGTGACCAGAGAGCGATCACCAAGATTTGCAATGTGACATAGAATTTGACGTGAGAGATTATACTGTGTGCCTGCCATGGCGTTGTCTTGTAAAAGTGGCTGCTAATTTCGTCCTATCTGCTTTAGGTGTCACCAAAATGATGGTTTGGCTAGAAAAAATGGGGTGGAGAAAGGCCAGAATTTTTTTTTTTAGTTATCAAGACAATTATAAAAAAATCACGCATTCTAAAGCTTAATAGAGTTTAAAAATAATTTTATATTTTTAATACATTATTGTATTTGAATATTTATTGAGTTTAAAGCGTAAAAAACATGTGCTTATTTGATTTTATATCAAAATATTTAATTAATGAATGAGGATAGTCATACTCAAATTTTAAATTTTTTAATTAGAAAAATTTTAATACCATATTAAAAAATCATGCACTCAATATAAAAATTTAAGGTTAAAGATAAGGCACCAATTAAGAATAGTTTTATGTCTCTAATAATGACCATATGAAATTCTGAAGGAGGCAAATAAGAATACCATATGGGAAATAGATAAAAGGGAATACTATGCAAGAAATACTTAGATAAAGGCTTCTTTAGCCTATGTTTGGGAACTTTGTTAAAGAGAAAAAAAAAATAATAAAGGAAGGAAAATAAGAAGGAAAATAAAAGTGATGTAAAAGTTATTTTCCTCTTTTTGTTTGAGTATTAGGAAGGAAAATAAGAGGGAAAAGTAATTTTTTAAATAGTAAAATATCTATTTTATCCTTTTTATTTGAAATTAAAATAAATAATTATAGGGTTGAAAAAAGTAATCTTATTTAGAAAAAATGAATAGTGACATCAATTTGTTATTATCTATCCTTATTTTTCATTTTTTTTCAATTTTTCTTTATTTCCAAACGAGAGAAGAGAAAAAATATTTTTATTTTTTTTCATAATTTTCCTTCTTCCCTCATTTTCCTCCGATCCAAACATAGCTTTAGAGTTATCAACTTTTTAAATATGTAATTAATTAAGAAATATTAAAAATTAATTTCAAATTAGATTTATGATTTAATTATGAAAACTCTAAAATAATGAAAATAATGTTTTTCAAATTTCTTTTTTTAATATCATATAAAATAATATTTTTCAAAATATTTTTTAGCTTTGCAGGTTAATTAATTAATCTAACAATAAATCGCAATTAATCTTTAATTACATCTATGATCTATTTAACCTTTTTTTTTTACAGAAAAATGGGAAGTTATTATTTTCTTTTTTGATTCACTTAGAAGAAACCTATTGCATATATAAGCCCAATCTCAAAATCTAAAAAAATTAATTAATTCTTATTTCTTTTGTATTGTTTAGGCTTTGTTTGTTTCGTAAAAAAATAATTTGTATTTGAAAAATATTTTTTATAAAAAATATTTTGTAAAATAATATTTTTTATAAAAATATTTTTTATTATTTAGTTGTAATATTAAATTAATAGTGCGTATTTATATTATATATATATATATATATATATATATATATATATATATATATATATATAAAAGTGTTTTCATATTTTAATAAGATTATCCAAATTTAGAAAATGAAAAATAATTTCTTTTTTTAAAAAGAAAAATTTATTTTCTTTAAAAATGACTTAATTTTCTCTTTGATTGAGAAAATATTTTTCATTAATCTATTTTTTTTAAGTATCTCAAACGCTAAAAAATATAAAAATATTTTTATTCCCATGAAACAAATAGAGCCTTGATGTGAAATCTTTTACCTCCAATATTGCCCTTTGCAAACACATTATAAAATGAAGAATTTTGACATAAGATATGTTATGTTGACAAATACAAGATGCTGTCTTCTTGCCGTTTCTCCACATATAAAACAAATGGGTATAATTGCTCTATCACTCTTTAAAGTGAAAACAACAACACTACCTTAAATTCCAATAAAATTTTGGACTCTGCAAACAAAACTATGTGGCCATTTTATAAAGTGGAAAGAAGCAATCTTCCTCAATCAATCATTACAATGCTTGAACTGAGTTTGTTGCCTGATCACTTTCTAGTTCTGATCTTCGCCACCCATCCTTTCCAACATTCAACTTGTATTTATTGCCTTGCTTGCTTGTCATTATGATATCCAAGTCACATTCTTCATCATAACATTATCTTTATATATTCATTTAACCAAATTTCTCCTCATATAATCGTCACTACAAGAAACCACTGGCATGTTAATGTAAACTTATCCGAGCTTACAAAATGAGCAACGCATGAATTTGGATACACTACAATGTGTATATAAAACTATTCTAGCAGATGAGAGTTTCAAAAATAATTTTATATCTCTAACGTGAATGTTTATTGAGCTTGAAACGTGAAAAACACATGCTTATTTTACTTTATATCAAACTATTTAATTAATGAATAGGGATAATCATATTATGTCAAAAAATCACGTACTTATCATAGAAACTTAAGGTTGGTAAGAGTATTGAGAATAGTTTTATATGTCTAATATCGATTTGATGAATTTGGGTTTTCTCTACTTTTTATTAAAAGAATAGTCCCATACTTAATGATATTTGAGTCGAATTTAGGATTAGTAATTGAGTCATTTTCAGGTTGGAAATTTTCCACTTCGAATTTCAGTTAAAATCAAGTTTATCAAATAGGAAAAAAAATAGTTTTATGAGGCCAAAAACTGATTATATTGACACTTTGTTTAGTAATAAATGTATCAAAGTCTTAAATTCTAAGAAAATTGTCGTCTAACTTAGGTTTAATAAACCAACCCAATGATATTTCAGTTGTTTTAAAGTCAAGAAATTATAATGTTAAATTATTTATGATGAGAGTTACTAAAAAAATATTAAATTACTTTATGCTATATATATGTTTTTATATTAATATTAATTTAAATTTGATTTTACTATCAATTATTAATAAATTACAAATTTTAAATAATAATACTATTTTACTTTTTAAGAACTCTATTAAAATAAATTTTAAATAATCTTATTATATAAAATATTTCAAATTCACATTCAAATAAGTTACTCTCCATATTTATAAGTCTAATATAATTTATAACTTTGTATACAGATGAAAATTTTAAAATACAAAGTTATATTATATAGTCAAATCATTATTATTTAATTCATTAAATCCTCTTAAAAAGAAAAACTAAATAGAAATTTATGAATGATGGGAAGAATGTTGAATATTAATAATTTTTTAATTAAAAAAAAAACCTTGTACTAAAAGGGCATCACCCTTATAGTGGCTTTAGTTGCGAAAAAAATATGTTAATTGTCAAAAGATATAATGATCAAATTGCACAAAGTGTGAACGTGTATGTATGGCATTAGATTTGCGTAAGTGTTATGAACTTTTCCACTTCCAATTTACATCTTATTATCATTATTCCAATATTAGCAGAAAAATAAAGTTCACAAAATGTAGTGCTTAAGTGATAAGTGCTAATGATATATTTGAAGAATTCGTACGTTTTCTTCATCCTTTCTTTTATTCCATTGCACATGTCCATGGAGTTGTGGTGTTCCTATCATTTCCACATCCAAGCAGGGAAGAAAACGGTCGAATTTTTATAGTTACCTGATCCAATTAAATTCTAATTAAATGAGTTTTACTAGTATATAATTGAATTTGAGATAGATTCAGGTTTGAAATTTAATATCCGTGACAGATTCGGATAAAGTTCAAGTTTTATATGTTGGATATCCATTACTTGAATTCACTTATATTAATATTTAATTAAATATATAATATATTTTTTATTATAATATTGATAAATTGTTATATATTTTATTTTATATAAATAAAATTGAAATATTTATGAAATTATTAAAATTTTAAAATATAAATTATTAATAAAAATAATTTTTTTATATAAATTATTAATTAAAATATATTAAATTAAATAGATTCGGGTATTTTCTGGATAATAATATTTGGATTTGGAACGAATTCGGATTTTAAGAATATTAATCGAGTTTTAATACGGGTATGGTGATTTTTACAGGTATTATATTCATTGCCATCTTTTTAATTAATTATTTTTTATAAAAAATTATGTTTGATATATTATTTTATATTATGAAGTAACTAGATAAATACCCTATTATTTATAATATGACTCGATGAGAAATTATAAGATGCATTTAATGTATGTCCACTTTCATCCACAAAAGAAGCGAGTCTCACTTTTCTAACCATATGGCTTAATTGATTTTTTTTTTAAGTATTTACACTACAAGAAAAATAGAATTTTGTGACGAATTTTTTGTGACGGAAATATTCCATCACAAATTAGAAATGAATTTTTGACATATTACATTATTGAACGGATTTGTGGCCGAATATTCATCAAAAAATTTTTAATTATTTTTTTAATATTTTAATTATTGACGGATGGATATTCTGTCTCTAAGTCATCACAAATTTGAGACAGACGGATTTATCCGTCAATAATTTGTGACGGAAAAATATTGCCATTAAAAACTTTATAATGAAATGTATTTCTGTTCCAAATTTGTGACGGAAAATTATTGTCCATCACAAATGTTTGACAGAAAACATAATTCCGTCACAATGTTTGTGATGAAATACATTATTTCATAAAAAAATTGAGATGAATTTATTCATTCATCATAAATTTGTGACGAATTAACTTATCTATCATAAATTTATGACGGCATAATATATTATGTTATAAATTTTTAACAAAATTATGTTTTTCTTCAAAAAATTATGAAAGAATTATGTTTTCTATAAAAAATTTTTGACGGATAAGTTACTCTATCACAAAAGCTCAACTTTAAAAATTAGAATTTCCTAACTAAATAATTGACCCTCTTTCTTTCTTTTTCCCTTTCCTCCTCACCTCACTGGCTCTTTCCCCTTCGCCAGCATTGTCCACCACCTCTACCAGCATTAGAAGGTGGAGAAGAAAACACATCTCCCTTTTTATCTTTCTCCATATATTTATTTTCTTATTAATTTAAATGGATTTTTTATGGTGATAGATGTAGAATAGCTTGTGTTTTAGAATAAGAGCAGATTGTATAATGGCATTTAATTAAAAATAATTTAAGTTTTGAGTAAATTAAAAATATTGTTATTTTTAAAATAAACTAGTATTATTATTATTATTATTGGAATTCTTTTGTATTATTATTATTATTATTATTATTATTATTATTGTTGTTGTTGTTGTTGTTATTGTTGTTGTTGTTGTTGTTGTTGTTGTTGCAAGTCTTGAAAATAAACTAGTATAATTCATGGAAATGGAAATTAAAAATTGGGAATGGAATTCTTTTGTATTATTATTATTATTGTTGTTGTTGTTGTTGTTGTTGTTATGATTAACTTGTTGTTTTACCTAGCTAATGATAGTTAATTCATGATATGATGATATGCATAACTATTATTGATGAGTATCCCTATTGCAATAGTGGTTTTACTGCTCCTATTAATATTAGTAGCTTTATTTGAAGTGATTGGGTTTGTTTGAATTGTGTTGTAGCTATAAGGTTGAAGTATTGGAAGTGTTTTTTTTTTTTTTTTTCATTTCGGGTTTGTAAAATTAGCCTAATTAAGAGGTTTTTGTATGTTCCGGAATAGTCGGAATGCTATTGAAATTTCATTAGATAAATATTCATATATGTATATGACATAACATACATATTAACATTACGTTAAAAAATTAAAGTAAATTTAATTTCATTTAGCAATAAATGACTGTTAAGTGATATGCTTACTGAAGGGTGAGCTTTTACTGAATTGTCTTGAAGGACAGTTTGGAAATTTAGTGTCTATATTCAATATCTGCAAATGGATGCTTCTTTACTTACGCATAAGTAGAAATTTAGTGGTATCTCATTATGTTCTCTGATTGCATATATATAAATGTGACATTTCATTTAATAATCTTAAATGGAATAGCACATTTTTCATATCATGCAATTGGAGAACCTAGGGGAGATACTGTTGAAATTTCTACATCTGCACGGTAAAAGTGTCCATTTGTAGTTGTATAGACAGTGCATTTTTGAATGGTTAGGGGCATACCCTTTCAAATTAGTTGTGAAAAGTTAAGGCTACTAATTTATGAACTTTCTAAATTTTAAAAGATTTAATGAGTAATTGTATATATTTAATAAGTAATTTTAAATGAAACGACAAACATTTATTTTATTATCATTACATAAGTGTTAACACAAATGTCAGACATTAAATATGAATTCGGATTGATAATGGATGTATGCTAGATTGGAAAATGGGTTCTTAAATCCTAGGTTTATAGCTGGGGTTGAGCAATTTGTGGAGTTTGCTAAAATGCATCCACAGTATATGGATGGTGAAAAGATAAGATGTCTGTGTAATCATCATAAGTGTCGGACTAGGAATTTCTGGATGAGATTACAGTTAAAGTACATCTTGAGACACACAATTTTGTAGAAAATTATTATTATTATTGGTATAACCATGGGGAAAATTATGTGTAGCATCAAAATGTACAAAATGTTTCTCAAAAAGAAGTATTTATTCAAAATGTTGAGCCTCAAACTTTAGAGGCCCAATCTCACAATGAATTTCAGTCAATGGTTTATGATGTTACTGGCCTTCTTATGATCCAAACTTTGAGGAGAACCCAAACCCAGCAGCACAACATCTTTATGATATGCTCAGAGTATCAGAGTAGGAAGTGTGGCCAGGAAATCCATACGGCCATTCACAGTTGTCTACCGTTGCTCGACTTCTGAATCTAAAGACAGAACACCATTTTTCTGAAAGTTTATATGATGAGTTATGGCAATTTCTTTTAGAATTGATGCCAGCTGATAATATAATGACAGATAGCTTCTATAGTATAAAAAAACTAATGCGATGATTTGGCTTACTAGTAAAAAAGATTGATTGTTGCATTAATGGTTGCATGATTTATTGGCATGGAGACGATGAATGGAATAATTACAAGTTCTATAGACACCCATGATTCAAAAGATCAAGACATAGACCTTCCAGATGAAAAACAAATGTCTCTTATAAGAATATGTACTATTTTCCTCTAACTTCGCATCTACAAAAGTTGTATGCATCTAATGCCACAGCAAAGTATATGAGGTGGCATCCTGAGCATGAAGAAGATAGTGACATGCCCTATTGGTCAGACTCTCCCACTTGGAAGCATTTTGATTAGATGCATCAAAGTTTTGCATGTGAAATAAGAAATGTTAAATTGGGTTTGTGCACTAATGGGTTTCAACCATTTGGGCAATCAGGCTAACATTACTCTTTATGGCCTATGATAGTTACACCATACAACTTGCCACCACGGATGTGCATGAAGGATGAGTACATGTTCTTATCTGTGATTGTGCTTGGCCCAAAAAACCCTAAAAAAAAGTTAGATGTGTTCTTGTAGCTCCTTATTAATGAGTTGAAAGATTTGTGGGAGGTGGGAGTCCATACATATGATGTTTCCATTAAGAAGAATTTTCAAATGCAAGTTGCATTGATGTGGACAATAAGTGATTTTCTTGCATACTCAATGTTGTCAGGTTGGAGCACAGCGGGGAAGTTAGCTTGTCCTTATTGTGAGGAGGACTCATATGCTTTTACTTTAACTAGTGATGGAAAGACCTCGTGGTTTGACAATCATCGAAAGTTTTTACCACCGAATCATCCATTTAGAATGAATAAAAGGTGGTTTAGGAAGGGTCAAACAGTACAAAAGACAGCAACAACAGAACAGTTGGGTGAACAAATATTTAAGGAGATTGAGGATTTAGGATCCAAAAAGTTACAGAAGTTGATTCAGAAGGAATCAATGCTAGAATTTCTAAGAATTATGGATGTGCGTGGAAGAAAAGAAGTATATTTTGGGGCTTGCCCTACTGGAAAAAAATTCTCATTGGGCATAGAAAAAAATGTGTTTGATAATATTTTCAATACTGTTATGAATGTTCAGGGGAAAACGAAGGACAATGCGAAGTCTAGAGCAGATTTGAAAGTATTTTGCCATCGTCCAAAGTTACATTGGGATGAAAATACCAAGAAATATCCTAAGGCTCCTTACACACTGAACAAGAATGCAAAAGAAGTGTTGTGTAAGTGGGTGAAAAAAATTGAGATTTCCATATGGATATGTGTTTAACATGGGAAGATGTGTTGATATGAACATGCTTAAATTGTTCAGCATAAAGAGTCATGATTGTCGTGTCTTTATGCAATGACTAATACCCATAGCATTTCGAGAGTTACTTCCCAGAAATGTGTTGTAATTATCTGTGAAAACCAAATATTTTATCTATTTATTTATTTTAATTAGCTAATAATAATTTAATATATTTATTTTAAAAAAAATTATTGCATGGCCTGCTTATTTATATATATATATATATATATTATTTTCGAAATTAAATATATATATGTAATCTGAACAACTCAGTTCAATAATAACTCTTATTCCATTCTATACCTAATAGAACTCTTGAAATATATATGCCCTAATCATCTCTTTCTGCTAAATTTTGCTCTCAAAGCCTATCTCAACAGGTATTTTCATCATCTTTTATTTATTGTTATATATATATATATATATATATATATATATATATATATATATATATATATATATATATATATATGATTTATAATCTGATATGCGTAGAGAATCCCTAAATTTTTATTTATCTATTCATCACCTTCAATTATATTTTCAAGGTAAAAATTCTCGTTCTTTGTTCAATAATGGGTAAATCTGATTTTATTTTCTTTCCTTGATTTGTTACAACTACTCTAGAAATTCATTCTTTTTCTTTGATCATTGGTATTGAATTGGGTTAATCATGATTATTGTGGGACCAATAACCTTGAATTTATATATATATATATATATTATAATTAAAGTTATTATTATATTTTTTTTCCTTACTTTATTTTATATATTTTTAATTGACCTATTATTATTATTTATTATTATTATTATTATTATTATTATTATTATTATTATTATTATTATTATTATTATTATTATTATTATTATTATTATTATTATTATTATTATTATTATTATTATTATTATTATTATTATTATCATCAACTTTGGTTTCAAAATGAATTATTTATATATATTTAATGGGTCTGTCATATTAGTTTAGTTGGTCAAATATTTGCTATATTTTGGGTATGTAGGAGATTCGACTATTTAATCTGTCAGCTGAAATTGTCTCTCTTTTATTGAATCTAGCTATTGTTTTTGAGGTTCCAGGTGAGTGGTAATTATAGTACATGGTACCGTTTTAGTCCATTTTAAAATTTCTTAGCATCAAATTTGTTATTAATGAAATTTTAAATTAATATTTTAACAATTATTTTACATGTGATTTTCTAGAGTTTTACTTTATTATTGAATTTTATTCCAATTTTGATTAAATAATTAATTTTGTCAATTATCTCTACATTAGAGCCATTAGGATTCCGGGAACAGGCTTTTAATGTCTTTATATTGGTTGATATCTGATTATAAAATTTACCGATGTGTTACCCTAAATTTATTTGAGATTGATTTGATCTTATTGACTCTCTGAAATTATTGAAATTAACTATTGGAATTGCACTATCAGTTATTATTTGCTATCTGAAATTTTTTTGTTGATTTTGATTGATTTGTACAAATTAATTTTCTGTTTTGAATTCGTACCTGTATCCAGTATCTGTATCTGTTATCTGACCTCATCGTGTGGACTATCACGGTATTAGGTTGCATTGTTGAGTCATGCATCATTGCAATTTATGGTTTGCATTAGTATCATATGCATTGATATCTGTGAAAGAGGAGGAAGGTATCTAATATCTGATAGCGCGCTTATCATCTGGCTTTTGGTGATGTGGGGTATCATCACCCTGGTGTACTGTACCATAAAATTTTATTGAATGAATTTCTTTTATTTATATGTTTTATGAAATTATTTTATTAATGATATTGATAGCGTGAGCATGATTTTATTGGATAGAAAATTTATTGTGAAATTAATCAAGCGTCTGCCTGTTCCTGTTCCGTTGTGTGCTATAATTATCATTCACTGAGTATTAGCTCAAATCACATTTTCTCTGTCTGTTATCTATTTCAAATCAGTAGAATTCTGCAGCTGATCCAAATATTCAGTCTATTTTCTGGAGAGGGACAATATTTGATTTGTTCTCATAGTATGCTCGAATTTATATTCCCTCAGGCTAATAATTAGTTTAGTTTATTGAATAGTTTAAATTTTTATTTGAAATCTGTAGAGACTCTGCAGTTTACTTATAGGATATTTATATTATTTATTCAGTGTTTTGTTTATTTGGATTTTATCTATATTTTGGGATTAGTAAGTGACAGTATATTTATTCAAGATACTCTGATAAGGCTTACATGATTTAAGAATACTTAAATTATGCACTGGTCACCGCACAAAATTATAGGTCATGACAAAGTTGGTATCAGAGCCCGGTTTAGGTCTAGTAAACTTACGGAGCATAGGATCATTAACGTCTTTTCAGTTTATCATTGCTTTAGATATCTGTGTCCTTCATGCTTTTTCACCTATCTTAATTTGGCTCACATTTTTAGATTTAATGTTTGTTTATTAAAATGAATAGATGCCTAGGTCTATTAAACGTAAGAGGAGAGCTAGGGCCAAGGGTCTTAATGGTGCAAACCTAGATCCAACAGGGGAGGTACCACCTCAAACTATTAATTAGACATCTGAATAGACGCCTATGGCTAAGACTGGGACACAACCATTCCAATTAGCTACTGCAGCTCAAGCACCTAGAGCTAGTCAGGTTACTATGGCAGATCTAGCAGCGGGATTGCATGCAGTGAATTGTGCTGTTAATACTATAACTGAGTACCTTACAACTCAACAACAGCAACCTATGGTTGGCCCTATTTTAGCACCAGCTCAGGATAGGGCTCGATTTCTTGACTCTACAGACTTTCTCAAGCTAAAACCAAAAGAGTTCACTAGAGAGGATGCATTAGCTGATCCCTTAGATTTTCTAGATGACATGGAGAGGTGTTATGACACTATGGGTTGCAGTAGTGCTAGGATGGTGATATTGGCAAGAAATCAACTTAAGGGAGTTGCTCGTGAGTGGTATCTCTCTAAGAAGAATGGGCGACCCGAAGGTTCTATCCACTGGCTTGAGTTTCAAACTCTCTTCTTAGAGCTATTTCTCCCACCTAGTGTTCAAGAGGCTAAGGCTTTGAAGTTTGACACCTTGAAGCAAACCAACAGGACAGTTACAGAGTATGAGATGAAGTTTACCAAATTATCCCGCTTTGGTAAACACTTAATTCCAAATGAGGAGAAGAAGGCTCACAGGTTTGAAAGGGGCTTACGAGACAGGCTAATTGATCGTGTAGCTCCTTTACGACTACCTAAATATAAGGAGGTGGTTGATCGTGTAACACCCCTATTTGTATAGCCTGGTATATTTCACTGTTCCGGTGACCGGTGTCGGTCCAGACAATTAAGGGGATTAGAACCATACTTAAGATAACTAGAGAAGCCATAAACACAAATAATTAGTAATGTTCAATTAGTTAAGTATAAATAAGAAAAACAGAACATAAGAAGTTAAATGAGCCGAGAGTCACAGCGATGGTTGACCTTCTCGGGAAGGACTGCGAAGTCATTTTAAACTCAAATTTCGAACCGTAAAATGTGACGCCACGGTCCTTAGGACCCTTACAAACACAGTGGAAAAGAAAAAATCATGAAAAAGAACTGTTAAGCCAGTCAAATAATTAGGTCAAGGAGCCGGAAGAAATATTGAATTAATTGCAAACCGGGATGAACCGGCGAGGGGCAATTTGGTCAATTGACCCCGAGAGCTGACTCTTGACCTAACTGACAAATAAAATCGGAGAAAAGAATATTTCAGAATCGAGAATTAAATTAAAGAACCAATAGAAAAATAAATAGAAAAAAAAGAGAAGAAAATGAAAAAGTTAAAAAGGTGATGACATCATGCATGATGCCATAAAAATAATAATTAATATATTTAATTATATTGATTTTTGGTCTTCCATAAGATAAAGACATAAAGAAAAGAAAAAGAAAAAAAAAAAAAAACAAAATTGGTCTTCTTCCATTCTTGCCGCCTCCCTTCCCTCTCCCAAGGCTCCCTCACCAAAACTCCATTAAAGCTTGCACTCAAGCTTTGAAATCCTTACTAAACCTCAACTTCTCCCATAATTGCTTCATAAAAACTTGATTTAATCACTTGAGAAGAAGATTGGTCATCAAAGAAAGAAGAAAAGAAGAAAGAAAATTGGAGAAAAGGGGAGTTAGAAGTTGCTACACAAAGGTTAGTGATTTAAGTTACTTGTATTTATAACTTAGTTAACTTAGAAATATGCTTAAAATGAAATAAAAATTTGTTGAGGGACCATGAATGATTTTCGGCCAGCATGTATATGGGGGTGTTGTTGCATGATTTGATTAACTTAGATGGTGATATGAACTTTAGGTAGTTAAATGGTTGTGATTAAAGGCTTGAATTAGCTAAATGCAAGGAAATTGTGAATTAGGGTTTTGGACATTAGGATTTAGAGACAAAAATGTGAGAAACTTGTAAATGGTGTCTTTGACCTAATGTGAAGTGAAAAATGGTCATTTGTGACCTAATTAAAGTGTGTTAGAAGTGTTGGAATTAAAGCCAAATTCGAAGGGAGTGTGCCAGCAGCATGACCAAAATTTCCTTTGAGGGAGCAAAAATGAAATTTTACAAGTCCAATTGGTATGGGACCAATTGGGAATGAAAATAGGCACTAAATGACACAATTTTCATTTAGGAAGCATGCCCAAAAAGTGACCAAAACCTAGTGAACCAATTGACAAAAGTTGGAAAATTGCAGGCTGCCCTGAACAAACTGACCAAATGAAAAGTGTTTGTTCATTTGGTCATAACTTGAGCTAGGCAGGTCAAAATGATCTGAACTTTTACCAGTGGTTAGATGGGATATAGACCTAAAACTTTCATGAAGAACACCAACCCAAATTATGCCATTAACCCAATCAAATCACTGAGCAAAGTTGAATCACTGAATCTGCAGGACTGCAGATTTACCATATGAACAGTAAAGTTTTAATGACTATAACTCTCTCTAGAAAACTCCGATTTAAGCGATTCTTGAACCAATGGAAACCTAAGACATAGTAGAACATTTCATATGAAGAAAATTAGACCAAATTATGGACTTAACTTGATCAAATTGCTAAACGAAGTTGGATCAATAAATCTGCCAGAACTAAAATCTGCAACATGAACAGTAATAGTATTTTGGACATAACTTGAGCTAAAAAACTCCAATTAGAGTGATTCAAAAAGGAAAATAAACTTAAGACAATAGGGAACATTTTCTATGAAGGAAGTTTTGCCAAATTTCAACAGTAAGGTGACCAATGGAATAGTGCAACCTTAGATACCAAAACTAAAATTTATCAAATTTGCCTAAAAGACTTAGAATTTGAATAAACAACCAAAACAAAAAAATTTAGTGACCAAAGGTATATGGGTGAAGTTAGAATTCCCATACCTATTAAGCCTTAGAAAGTCAACAATTTGACTTGAATAGTATAGTGAATAGTAACCCGAAACACAAAAATTCAAGAACGTCGAGTTTAGCACGTTAGAGCTAAGTAAAAGTGAAGTTAAATTTATTTTTAGATTTATGCTAAGTTATGGTACTGAAACACTATGAAATTGTGTGTTTCAGTTGAAAAGAATATCGGGAAAGAACCCGAGGAACCGAGTCAAGGCCAAGAGGCGACTCGCTTGAGGTTTGTGCACAACATCACTATGCTTTAAAATTCATTGATAAAATGAATGAAATATGTATTTTACTTTTGCTTTGAATTGTTGAAAGTTTATTTGTGACATTATTTATGATGTTTTGATTTAAATTGTGAAAGTTATTGTGTATATTTGAAATAGCAATGTTTAGCAAATTGTTAAGATAAGTTTTGAAACCACAGTGTCATGACCATATATTTGAACACCTCACTAGCATGACTAGTGGGGGTAATTAGTTTCAAATTTTGATTCCTTCTTTGGAGAAGTGTTGAGGTGTGCCAGTAGAAGAGAATGTGAATGGATATCCATATATTTGAGCTAGCTAGCCTTGTGATGTGATTTCTCTTTAGCCTCTGGCTATTGAGATTCTATTTGTTTCGAATGGCATGATCTAACTGTGGGTTTTATGAAATGTGATTTGACACTTCAAAATGAAATTGTTTGGGATTAAAATCTCATAAATTATGTTTTGTGTTTAACTCGCATGCTCAGATCAAATTATGAATAAATGTGATTTTATTTCTGCATAAAGATTATTTTAGTATGTTGTGCACCACTGAGTCATAGTACTCAGCGATAGCTTTTATTGTTGTTGCAGATTTAGAGACTAAAGGAGCAGCAGACTGAGCTGCTGAGGTGTGAGGAGCTATCAGCTTGAAGTCATCGGGTATAATTTATACCCTAAATGTAAATATTTCTTTTGATGTATGTATTGCACATAAATATATGGACATGTAAAATGGTCTTGAGCAGCTTGTACAAAGTTTGTATGAAGTTTGTAATAAAAAATTTAGTTTGAATTTCCTTTGATGTAAATTTTGTGGTAATGTATATATAAATTGTTTTGTCTCTAATAAAATATGAGTGGAACTATTTTACTTAATTTGAATGAGATGAATTGCTAGTATTTTGAGGATTATTGAATTTTGGAAATTGAGAAATGTTGATTGTGAAATCTTGAGATTTGAGATTGATTGAGAATTTAAAGTAATGGTTGAGAAGAATTTTTAGAAGTGCTTTTTTTTTTTTTTTTTTACAGGTATTTGAAGAACTGTTTTCTCAAAATATAAACGGAACTCTGTCAAAATTTTTATAAAATTTGCCGAAAAATAAAATGGGCCAAAAGTTTTAACTAGTTTTTAACTTCAATTAAATGTGTTAAATACCTATTAGAAAATGCTCACCACTTATAAAAAAAAATTATTTTAAAATCCCTTGTAGGGTACTTAATGAGTTATCGGTAGGTGAAGTTCGATAGTTCATTAGGTATTCTACGGGATCATGTTATGCCTTACAGAGGGGTAAGGTGTGACAGATCGGGCTAGACAGATGGAGATGTATGATGATGAACGTTGGGCTCATGAGCAACACTAGCAGTTTAAGAAAGATGGTCAGGGTAATCAGTTTAACAGAGGACAGAGTCATCAGGGTTCTTATCAGGGTAATAAGCAGGGTTATCAGTCTACAGTTGGCAATAGGGCACATCAATCTGGAGTTGGTCAGGGACGTGAGCAGAGGACTCATGCAGGGAATGCTCGGTATAATCAGATTAGCACTGGGCCTGTTACCACTCATTGTCAGCATTGTGGTAAGCTACATAAGGGCACTTGTCATTGGGTCACTAGAGCATGCTTTGGTTGTGGACAGCTAGGACACCATAGACAGGACTGTCCTACTAGTGGGACAACTTAGGGTGCTGGTCAAGCAACACATTCTACTCCCTCTCAGGTTCAGCCAGTTTCACAGTATAGTGGTAGAAGTCAGGGTTCTGGTGGTCATGGCCAGGGTGGTAGAGGTTCTGGTGGTAAAGGATCTGCTCAAACTCAGGGACAGACATCTAGTGGTAGAGGTAAAGCCAGGGATTTTACTTTGACTCAGTAGGATGCTCAGGCATCTAATGCAATAGTGACAGGTACACTTTCTATTTGTTCATTTGATGCTAGAGTACTGTTTGATCCCGGTTCCACTCATTCCTTTGTTTCTCCATACTTTTCCATGAGATTTAGTACACCACCTACTTTGTTAGAGTATCCTTTATCTGTATCAACACCTATGGGGAATGTAATAGACACTGATATGGTGTATAGGGGATGTATAGTTCACATTGGAGATAGGGAATTAGCTGCAGATCTTGTTTCTTTGGATATGTTTGAGTTTGATGTGATTTTAGGCATGGATTGGTTAACCACTTATCATGTTTCATTGGATTATCATAATAAAATTATACCTTTTAAAATTCCTGGGGAAGCAGAATTTCAATTTCAGGGAGATCGCAGTATAGCCTCTAATAATCTTATCTCAGTAGTGAGTGCTAGCCGATTATTGGGAAAGAGGTGTAAGGGGTATCTAGCTTATATTAGAGACGTTCAGGTAGAAAGTGCTGGTTTGGAGAATGTTGCAGTGGTTAAGGAGTTCCCTGATGTGTTTCCAGAAGGTTTATCAGGTTTACCCCCGGAGCGAGAGGTAGAGTTTGGTATAGACTTAATTCCTGGAACTGAGCCCATATCTATGCCACCTTATCGTATGGCACCTGCAGAACTTAAGGAGTTGAAGGAGCAGCTACAGGACCTACTAGATAAGGGGTTTATTTGCCCTAGTGTTTCTCCATGGGGTGCTCTTGTGTTATTTGTGCAGAAGAAGGATGGGTCTTTGAGAATGTACATTGATTATAGGCAATTGAATAAGGTGACTGTGCGTAATAAGTATCCTTTTCCACACATAGATGACCTGTTTGACCACCTTTAAGGTGCAAAGTGTTTTTCCAAGATTGATCTTCTATCTGGGTATCATCAATTAAGGGTCAAGAAAGAATACATACTTAAAACTGCCTTCAGGACTAGGTATGGACACTATGAATTTCTTGTAATGCCTTTTGGTCTTACTAATGCTCCAGCCACTTTTATAGATCTCATGAATAGAGTTTTCAAACCTTTCTTAGATTAATTTGTTATAGTGTTCATCGATGACATTCTAGTGTACTCAAAGAGTAAAGAGGAGCATGAGCAGCATTTGAGAATTGTCCTTTAGACCTTATGGGAACACAAGCTATATGCCAAGTTCTCAAAATGTGAGTTCTGGTTAGATAGTGTGGCTTTCCTAGGCCATACAGTGTCTAAGGATGGGGTGTGTGTTGATAAGAAGAAAGTTGAGGCAGTGCTTCATTGGCCTAGACCAATAACTGTGTTAGAGATTCATAGTTTCTTGGGTTTAGTAGGGTATTATAGATGGTTTGTTCAAGACTTCTCTCGTATTGCAGCACCTTTAACTAAGTTGACACAAAAGAATGTAAAATTTCAATGGTCTGAAGCTTGTGAAAGAAGTTTTCAAGAGCTTAAGACTCGTTTGACTACAGCACCAGTGTTAGCTCTTCTGTTTGGATCAAGGGCTTATGCAGTATATTGTGATGCTTCTAGGATTGGTTTAGGATGTGTTTTGATGCAGCGTGGACGGGTTATTGCATATGCTTGTCATCAGTTGAAAAGACACGAGTAGAATTATCCAACTCATGATCTGGAAATGGCTGCAGTAATTTTTGCTTTGAAAATCTGGAGGCACTATCTATATGGTGAGACTTGTGAAATCTTCATTGACCACAAAAGTCTCAAATACATCTTTGACCAATGTGATCTTAATCTTAGGCAAAGGAGATGGGTAGAATTGCTGAAGGATTATGATTGCACCATACAGTATCACCCAGGAAAAGCTAATGTGGTGGCTAATGCTCTAAGCAGGAAGTCTTCTGGTAGTTGAGCCCCTATATCTACCAAGAGAAGGCCTCTGATTGGTGAATTACGTGAGTTGTTAGATCAGGGAGTAGAGTTTGAAATTGTACCTAGATCATTCTAGCACATTTTCGAGTTAGGCCTATCTTGATTGATCAAATTAAGGCAGCTCAGAAGAGGGATTCTCAGTTGTGTAAGATTATAGATAGTATCCATCAAGGCCAAGCTCAAGGGTTCATGTTAGATGATGATGGAGTTCTTCGTTATGGCACTAGACTTTGTGTCCCTAGTGTTGATGAGTTGAGAAGAGAAATCATGGAAGAGGCACACCATTCTGCTTACACAGTACACCCAGGTTCAACTAAGATGTACCGTGATTTAAGGGAGCATTATTGGTGGGGTGGCATGAAGAGGGATGTTGCAGACTTTGTTGCTAAATGTTTGACTTGTCAACAGGTTAAGGCTGAACATTAGAGACTATCTGGGTTACTTCAGCCAATGCCTATTCCCGAGTGGAAGTGGGAGCACATTGCTATACTCTGTTGTGGGTTTACCTAGTACACAAGGTGGTTACAATGCAATTTGGGTGATAGTGGACAGATTGACAAAATCTGCTCATTTCCTTCCTGTGAAGACTATATATGACTTTGCTAAACTTGCACAGTTGTATATAGACAAGATTATTAGGCTTCATGGTGTTCTAGTTTCCATTGTCTCTGATCATGGTACTCAGTTTACTTCTCGATTTTAGAAGAAATTCCAAGAAGCTTTGGGAACAAGAGTAGACTTTAGTACTGCTTTTCACTCTCAGACAGATGGATAATCAGAAAGGACTATACAGACATTGGAGGACATGCTTCATGCATGTGTTGTGGATTTTGGTGGCTGTTAGGATCATCATTTGCCTTTAGTGGAGTTTGCTTATACTAATAGTTATCAGGCAAGTATAAAGATGGTCCGTTACGAGGCATTATATGGTCGAAGGTGTAGGTCACCAATTTGTTAGGATGAAGTTGGAGAAAGAAGGCTTACTAGACTAGAGTTGATATAGTTAAATTCAGAGAAGGTTTGGTTGCTTTGTAATAGACTTTTGACTGCTCAAAGTCGATAAAGAAGTTATACCGACCCTAAGTGTAAAGATGTGGAGTTTATAGTTGGTGATCATTTATTTCTGAGAGTTTCACCTATGAAAGGAATCTTGAGGTTTGGGAAGAAAGGGAAGCTTAGTCCTCGTTTTGTTGGTCCATTTGAAATTTTGGAGAGAATTGGAGTAGTTGCTTATCGTTTAGCCCTTCCACCTGGTTTTGCGCATGTACATTCAGTTTTCCACATCTCTATGCTTAGAAAGTATGTACCAGATCCATCTCATGTATTGTAACCTCAGACCATACAATGTAGGGATGATATGTCATATGAGGAGCAACCAGTAAAGATTTTAGATTGACAAATTAGGAAACCCGGTCTAAAGAAGTGGCTTTAGTCAAAGTCTTGTGGCATAATCACTCAAGTAGTGAGGCCACATGGGAGGCAGAATCTGAAATGTGAGCCAAATATCCTCACTTATTTAATTCTTCAGGTTAGAATTTTGTCTGTTTAAATTTGGGGACCGAATTTCTTTTAAGGGGGGGAGTATGTGGAAAACCAATATTTTATCTATTTATTTATTTATTTTAATTAGCTAACAATAATTTAATATATTTATTTAAAAAAAATTATTGGATGGCTTGCTTATTTATTTTTTTATATATATTATTTTCAAAATCAAATATATATATATATATATATATATATATATATATATATATATATATATATATATATATATATATATGTAATCTGAACAATTCAGTTCACTAATAACTCTTATCCTATTCTATACTTAATAGAACTTTTGAAATATATATGCCCTAATTATCTCTTTCTACTAAATTTTGCTCTCAAAGCCTGTTTATTACCTCAATTTTCTACCAAATACTCTCAACAGATATTTTCATTATCTTTTATTTATTGTTATATATATATATATACGATTTATAATCTGACGTGCGCAGAGAATCCCTAAATTTTTACTTTTCTATTCATCACCTTCAATTTTATTTTTAAGGTAAAAATTCTCATTCTTTGTTCAATAATTGGTGAATTTAATTTTATTTTCTTTCCTTAATTTGTTACAATTATTCTGAAAATTCATTTTTTTTCTTTGATTATTGGTATTGAATTGGGTTGATCATGATTACTGAGGGACAATAACCTTGAATATATATATATATATATAGAGTTAAAGTTATTATTATTTTTTTCCTTACTTTATTTTATATATTTTTAATTGACCTATTTTTATTAATTTCATTATTATTATTATTATTATTATTATTATTATTATTATTATTATTATTATTATTATTATCAACTTTGGTTTCAAAATAAAATATTTATATATATTTAATGGGTCTGTCATATTAGTTTAGTTGATCAAATATTTGCTATATTTTGGGTATGTAGGAGATTCGACTATTCAATCTGTCAACTGAAATTGTCTCTCTTTTATTGCATCTAGCTATTGTTTTAGAGATTTTACGTGAGTAGTAATTATACTATATGGCACCGTTTTAGTCCATTTTAAAATTTTTTAGCATTAAATTTGTTATTAAATGAAATTTTAAATCAATATTTTAACAATTATTAATTTTAAATTTTTTTAGCATTAAATTTGTTATTAAATGAAATTTTAAATCAATATTTTAACAATTATTTTACATGTGATTTTCTAGAGTTTTACTTTATTATTAAATTTTATTTCGATTTTGATTAAATAATTGATTTTGTCAATTATCTCTGTATTAGAGCCATTAGGATTCCAGGAACAAGCTTTTAATGTCTTTATATTGATTGATATCTGACTATAAAATTTACCGATGTGTTACACTGAATTTATTTGAGATTGATTTGATCTTATTGACTCTCTGAAATTATTGAAATTAACTGTTGGAATTGCACTATCAATTATTATTTGTTATCTGAAATTTTTTTATTGATTTTGATTGATTTGTACAAATCGATTTTCTGTTTTGAATTGGTACCTGTGCCCAGTATCTGTATCTGTTATCTGGCCTCACCATGTGAACTATCACGGTATTAGGTTACATTGTTGAGTCATGCATCATTGCAATTTATGGTTTGCATTAGTATCATATGCATTGATATCTGTGAATGAGGAGGAATGTATCTAATATATGGTAGGGCGCTTACCATCTAGCCTTTGGTGATGTGGAGTATCATCACCCTGGTGTACTATACTATAAAATTTTATTAAATGAATTTCTTTTATTTATATGTTTTATAAAATTATTTTATTAATGATTTTAATATCATGAGCATGATTTTATTGGATAGAAAATTTATTACGAAATTAATCAAGCGTCTGCCTATTCCTGTTCCGTTGTGTGCTATAATTATCATTCACTGAGCATTAGCTCAAACCACGTTTTCTCTGTCTATTATCTGTTTCAGATCAGTAGAATTCTACAGCTAATCCAAATATTCAGTCTATTTTCTTGAGAGGGACAATCTTTGATTTGTTCTCATGGTATGCCCGAATTCATATTCCCTCGGGCTAATAAATAGCTTAGGTTATTGAATAGTTTAAGTTTTTATTTGAAATCTGTAGAGATTCTGCAGTTTACTTATGGGATATTTATATTGTTTATTCAGTGTTTTATTTATTTGGATTTTATTTATTTTTTGGGATTAGTAAGTGACAATATATTTATTCAAGATACTTTGATAAGGTTTGCATGATTTAAGAATACTTAAATTATGTGCCGGTCACAGCACAAAATTTTAGGTCGTAACATCATTAACAGAATTGATTCTTTTCTTTAAAGATCTCACTTCCAATATCATTATAGAGGAAGATATGAGACGTCTGGAAAAAAATATTCCTTTTATTTTGTGTAAGCTTGGGCATAATTTTCCTCCAAGCTTATTAAGTAAGTTATTAATGATGCAGATATCAAAATTATTTACATTTGATGCTAGATTAACTTTAATTTTTTTTTTTAAAGAATCTATGAAGATACCTTAAGGCAAAGCCAACCATTTGTTCAAGATAGCTAGGTTGATGCAAAACTTAAAATGGAGTTTGCATCTTGGTTTAAAAAATACGAGTAATAATTTATATACATTCTTTGTATCCATTATCAGAACCAAATTTTCTTCCATATTAGCTTATGTTTATAATTTGTCAATAAGCACATGATCCTTCATCGAACATTACCAACCAAATCATTAAAGA
The DNA here is from genome assembly GCF_030052815.1 of Hevea brasiliensis. NCBI lineage: Eukaryota > Viridiplantae > Streptophyta > Magnoliopsida > Malpighiales > Euphorbiaceae > Hevea > Hevea brasiliensis. The sequence continues at coordinate 56,452 of NW_026614837.1, read as the reverse complement.
CCTTGCAAAAGGTCTGTTGCATATGGTTAAGTCCTTTTATGGATATTATGTTAATGGATACAAGTTTCACACTAAAGGATACAGTTCAAGTAGGTCTACAATGAACAGTGGAGTATGCATCAAGGGCTCTAGTTATAGTGCAAATTATCTTGAGTATTATGGTCGGCTAACAAAAATTGTGTAGTTAGAGTACCCCGCATTACTAATTAAGCGAACTGTATTATTTAAGTGCTTTTGGTTTGATCCAACACCAAAACATGGTGCAAGAGTACATCCACAATATAAGCTTGTTGAAGTTAATAGCAAAAAAGCATTTAACAGAAATGAGCCATTTATTCTGGCTACACAAGCTGCTCAAGTGTATTATGCAACCTGACCTACATTAAAGAGGATTGCGAATGAATGGCTTGCCATTTGCAAAATAAAGGCACGATCTATTGTGGAGGTTTCAAAAATATCACAACAATCCATTAATTCAGCGTTTCAAGAAGATTGCATTCAAGTACATGAAATTGATGTTCACGTAGATGAAACAGATAGTATGCTGTATGTAGATGGTTCATTCATTGAAATAGATGATGTGCCAGAAAGCAAACCTATTGATGTAGTTAAGGAAAAAGAATAGGAAGAAGAAGATGATGATGATGAAGACGATGATGATAATTAATAAAATTTCTTGCTTAATTGTTTAATGACTATTAATTTCGTAAGTTAAAATAAAATGGTTATTGTATATGATGTTAATTATTAATGAGTTGAGTTTGATGTGAGTTGAGGAAGAAACATGTTGTTTATAGAAATTGTCGACACCATATTTTGGTCGATCCCCAAAATCAATAAAACTTCGAAACCGATCCCCAGTACTAAGTCTCCCTGTGACAGCTAATCACATTTCCAATCCCTCTTTGATAGACAGTCACATTTCCGATCTCTCCTCACAAAGAATTGAATCAATGCTAAGTCCTCACATCAGCCAAAGCCTTACCAGTCTATTAAATCGCTCACCGATCTCTCAAACCCATTGTCGAATCTCCGGACCAGTCAAGTATATTCTTGATCTCTGTTGACAAACGAAATGAACTGACACTAGATCTTTTCTTACCAGTTTTATTGCCGATCTCCCTTTCAAAAGTTTAAGAGCTAAGGTTTTGGTCCGGTTTAATGAGGATTCCGATCTTAAGTGTTCAAGTCAAATTTCCAATTTTAATCAAGTCCCGTTCAGCATTTCTTCCCTACCGATCTCATGCTTATTGTGCTTTCTGATCTCTTACGCTTAGATTAATAATTGCATTTAGTTCTTGTTTTGCTATGCTCAGACAATCAAATACTTAGGCAATTCAGAGATTTTCCAATCACATCCAATCATTGAACAAAGAGCGATTTCATTTCATACCAACATTTGTACAAGTCATTCGGCTGGGGGATCACCCCCAGCCTGATCTACATTTTGCTCATTTTCTCTCTCACCCTCGGCCTCCTCTTCGCTTTCCTCCTCGCCTCCGGGAGCCAGGTCGGCCATCCAAGAGAAGTCCTCCTCTGGGTAACGCTTGTAGAGCTCGGCCAAGAGATCCTTGTGAGCGTTCACATAAGCACCGGCTATTCTTGTCACCATCTCTTCATCTTTTGCCTTAAGCTCCTCGATGGGTGAGCGACACGGCGACCGTTGGCCGGGCGCTGGACTTCTCCAAGAGCATGATCCCTTTCAGCCAGAACATGAGTCTGTTCGGCCAGCTTATCCTCATAGTACTTCATACGCCCCTCAATTTGAGATATGTAATCCTGAGTGGATGAGAGTTGGGATCGGAGGGATGCCACTTCTTGACTCTTCTTCTCAACCTCCTTACCCAGGCGGTGAGCCTTTTCTCGGACTACGTGCTGGTTCGCCAGGCACTCTACATTGCACTCATGGATCGGTCGAGATGTCGCCAAGATTGTCCGAGACGATGCATCCGATCCTCCCGGCGGATAGAAGACCCCAAGACTTTGACAAAACCGGGTTCTCCGAACAGTCGGTTATTCTCCGTGGAAGCGATCAAGACTTGAGCGCCACGAGAAGGGGCTTCGCAGAAAGGTCGAAGGACCCCTTCTGTGCTTGGAGCAACTGGAGGAGGTCGAGGCGGCTCTTCTCGTCGAGGAGGAGATCGGACAGCTTCTGCGATCGGCGGTCCCGAAGGTCGGGGCGGGCCTCCTTGTGTCTCCCCAGGTTCATGACCGGGTGTTTGAAGCAGTTCCGAACGCTTCATCTCTTTCACCTTCCGGGAAATCTCTCTTTCTTTCTTCCGCTTCCTGGAACCCTCACCACCCGCCATACCTGCACAAAGAAGAGGTCAGTGAGATCGCTAAGGTCCTGAGATCTGAGATGTAGAAAATACCAATGCCGAGGTCAGAGAGCGAAAGTTCGCGATCTTGGCCAGTGATCAGCTGTATGGTCCAATGGTGCAGCTCGGCAGTCACCGCATCTAAACAGGAGAACTTCTGAGTGGCCGCCTGATTCTTCAGTTCCATCACTATTAGGCTTTCCTCCTTGTTCAGGGTAATACGCTTCGAAATCAAGGGCCCCTGGTGCCACTAGCTACGGGGGAAGTCCTCAAAGCAGGTCGGATTTTTGCTCCTCAGAATGAAGAAGCGGTTCTTCCAATTCTTAAGGGAGGAGGGCAGATCGGTAAAGAGCCCACAATGAGGCTTCGCCTGAAAAAACCAGTGCTCATCGTCCTTTCGGCGAGTTAGCCTGTGCAGTTCGGTGAACACCTTAGCCGTAGGACTGATTCCCTTAGCTCGGCACAGCCCCTAAGGCTACTAAGATCCGCCACGAGTTAGGGTGAACTTGAGCAATGCACACTCGGTGATATTTTAGGACCTCCTTGAAGAAGTCATCCAGAGGGAACCGAAGACCGGCCTTTAACTGTTCCTCGTATACCATAACCATGTCATTCTCTTCAAAGAAGTGATCGGCTCGGTGATCGCCGCGACACCGGATAAGTTCATACGAATCAGGATGAATATTGTACTCCTGGCTAAACGATTGCAGATCGGATTCTTGCAAGATTGATGGCAGCTCGTCCATAGGAAGATTCTCCCTCCCTGAAGAAGGTACAAGCCTCGATGGTGCGTTTCGCCCCCGAGCTGGAACGGAGACCCTAGGAGGTTCTGGTCGTGCGCTTGGCCCGACCACCTCTTCTTCATCAGATGACCACAAGAACTGAATGGAAGGAGGGCTCGTCGCTCTCTGACCCTCGGCGTCGCTCATTTTCAAAAGAAATAAAGAATTTAAACTAAAAGAAAGATCAAAGCCCTTACCGGAATCTGATCGGCGTCGGAAGAACTTGAGAAAACGAGAGGATTTTGGGTTTGTTCGCGGATCGAAAATGGAATAAGAGAGCAAGCGGCTAACCCGCCCCTATTTATACTCGTCCGAGCATTTAATGCTCACGATGTTCGAACCTTTGCATCGGTTAGCAGGACTCGCCAGCTGTTTTGACACGTCCCACGCATATTCCCAAGATTCCATAAAGAGATCGGTTAATTATAGAGCGGCAGATCCAGGTGTTTCGAATTATGGATCGGATAAGTGTCATTCAGGTAAAGAATCAGATCGGATAATCATATTAGAGCTCGAAAAATAATTAATAAGATAATAATTGACAAAATAAAATCTTTATTTCCAAAAGATCGGATTACATCATTTGGGCGATCTCAAGAGATCGGAATACATTTCCAAAAGTCAGATTACATAATTTGGGCGATCTAAATATCGGAATACATTAGAGATCTGATTACATCAAAAGGCCGATCTCTAAAAGATCAGCGGAACATCCTATCTAAAGAGGCCTGTGTCAATAGTCAACATTGTGACTGATCCAAAGGGTGTCGCCGACCAGAGCTTAACCCGCTGTCGGAACACCCAATGTGGAGGAAAGCCGCTGTCGGAACACCCAATGTGGTGAGAAGCCGAATAAACTCGGAAGAGCAACCGCCAAGGGTCGGCGGAACATCAGCAATTTGCTCGGCCAAAATCGGTTCGCCGATTATGCCGGTGGAACGATTCGGGATCGACACGATCGAGATCCGCGATCCAGATCGGTTAATTGGTCCAGTTCTCTCACCATCATCAGACAAGGTTATGCGATCACCAGGATCGTAAATTTTCAGTCGAGGAACAAAGAAGTCTATCAGAAAGGGATCAAAAACCACAATCATGGCCGGAACGACCGCCGGAGCAGCTAGAACTGGAAAGTAAGAAGGAAGAGAGGAAAATCGGATGAAGGAAAGTCTCTTTCGTCAGGGGTATATATAGGGGAAAACGGGCATTTATTGCTAAGCAGAAAACGAAGCGGACGCTTCGGGAATCGAGAGGAATTAATGCTTTGACCGGACAGAGCTGATTAAGGGATCGGAATAATAGAGATCGGAAGATGGGAGATCAGCATGAGAGATCGGAATAGGAGCGTGTCAAGAAGATCGAAAAGGGGGAGGGATCGGAAGGCAAAAAGAATAAGACAAATCCCAAATAACCGTCGTCAGAATCAGAGCCGAGGTAGTTAAAGCGTTGCAGACGAGATCTCCACCGCACGCCTAAGAATCGCCCGCAATGCTGACAGGTGCCAGGGTATGTCATGACAGTCCTGTACATCCCAATCTCCACCGTTGATCTCACTTGTAAGGACGAACCCGGAACCCTTGGATCAAGAGAGAAGACGACAAGACCGGCGCCTTTTATTCCCAGCCCTTGGATCGTCCAGGTCAACGAAGTTTCGGACCGTCAGATTAGAAGAAGAAAAGGACAAGTATCCTGAGAATGATCTCGGCCGTTCATTTTGATTCACTTTAATTCTCAAGCATCCGATCATGTCCTTTGGAATCCTGACCCTCCATCTCCCTCAAAATAGATCTTGACCCTTCATGGAGAGCACCCGGTTCCTATAAATACTTGCATGAAAACTGTTCAAGGGGACGAAAAAAAAAGAAGGTTGTTACTATAGTGGAAGAACTCTGAAATTTAATTCAGATTATTACTCTGCTTTCATAAGAAGAGCTTTTGGAACCAGTTTCCTGAAGTGTTTTCTTAAAAGATTTTGAACACTGGAACTTTTCATTTTCAGCTCGTTCATTATCCAGTAGCATTCCCATTTTTCAGTTCCTGGTTATCTGTATTTTTATTTCCGTCGTCCATGTTCAATCTCATTTAAACTCGGGTATAATTCTGACTCGATTGCATTTAGTGAAGTACTCTTTGTTCCAAGGCGGACCTTAGTCTCCTGGCTACCAACTTGCGATTTTATTACGTTCTGTGATTCTGTAGTTAGCTCACTAGATCCGACTTCTTACAGGTCAGTGTTCATATTGCCATTTTATTTAGTTCTTATTTTACGTAATTCCTTTTTTTCTTTTTCATGCATGTTATTTTCTTTAAGGTCATATCACACTTGAAAATGCAAAGGTAGGTCGTGCTTCAGTTGGCTTCTGCGTCGGCCAAATCATATTTTTGTTGATCTTTATTATTTTGGAACGCAAGTCATCTAGTCCTGAATAATATATAAGTGGTTAGGATAAAAATAGGTAACTGTATTTTAGGGGTCTCTTTGAAAAAAGAGGGTCTAAATAACACGTCAGGGGAAATAGCTAAATTGAATCACTAGGCTGACGTAGAAGATAGGCCGGCATAACACCATAAGACGGAATAAAGATCAAATCTCAGATGAGTAAAATGGAACAGAGGGAATACTGGTAAGGCGACCACATGGGAGGTCGGTAAAATTCAGTCCGGCATCCCTTATTTAGTCACAAAGTACCAATAAGTTAAAGGAAGCCTTATTACGACCCTTGGCATCTTTAAATACTAGAACTCTTAAACTTAGGCTCTTAAGATATATAGCTGTGATCAAATTTCGAAGAGATCGGAGGAGAGTTCTTATCCGGTCTCAATTCAAAATTTTAATAAATACTTAATAGAGATCGGAGGAGAGTTCTTATCCGGTCTCAATTCAAAATTTTAATAAATACTTAATAGAGATCGGAGGAGAGTTCTTATCCGGTCTCAATTCAAAATTTTAATAAATATTAAATAAAGATCGGAGGAGAGTTCTTATCCGGTCTCAAATCAAAATTTTAATAAATATTAAATAGAGATCGGAGGAGAGTTCTTATCCGGTCTCAACTCAGAATTTTAATAAATATTAAAGAGTTCGGAGAAGAGTTCTTATCCGATTCTTAAATTAAATTTTAATAAAATATTCCTTTCAAATAAAATTAACATACAACAGTAACTCACTAAGGTTATCTCATTTACTTATGTATCTTGGTGATCCGAATTTAGTGAAAAATTAAAATTTCCTTTTGACAAAAGGATTAACATTTCCATCCAAGCCCTCCTAACTAATTTATGAAGAACGCGAAGTTAAATCTACTTGCCCTTATTGAGGGACGAGGTGGGGTGCTAACACCTTCCCCACCCGTTTACGGACCCCGAACCTAGAATCTCTGTCTTGAAGTGGTTTCATTTCAATCTATTTTCACAAATGGTTTTCTTTAGTTTCCCTCAAAACTAAGGTGGCGACTCCTCACTCTTTCCCACTTCGATGAGGGTTCGCTCAAGCGACCGCAAAACACCTTGCGACAGAAATGACAGACGAAGGTGGTTTTCCTAGCTTGACACCTAGACATATAAGTAGTTTGTTAGCATTATTTCTTGGAACTCTAGATGCTTTTATTAGTTCTACTCTTGGCTCATACCCATCTAACCGGATTATGATCAGAGTTGTAATAGGAAAGTAAGTAAAATTATTTTACTTTATATGTCTTATTTCTTAACATAAACAATTCAAGGGATTCAGTTTTAAATATGATGGAAAATGTTAATTTTTAGTCTTTTTCTTTTTAGGTTCATTCCTAATGGTCATACTATCTTGACCCATATCATGGGCACCTTCAGGGAGCGATAAGATGCTACTAGTTGCACATGGAAGGATGTCTCTCCATCTACTCATGACTTTTATTGGTAGGAATTTGTCACACCCTACTCCTTGTAAGATGTAACATGCTCCCGTAGTACACCTAATGAATTATCGTACTTCGCCTACCGGTAACCCATTAAATATACTACAAGGGATTTTAAAACAATTTTCGTTCATTTTTAAATTGGTGGGTAAATTTTTTTTAGATATTAAAAACCTTTATTTAAAGTCCAAACATAAATTAAATTTTTAGATATTTAAAATCTCAGCAATTTTTACAAAAATTTTGGCAGAGTGCCGTCTATATTTTGAGAAAATAGTTCTTCAAAACCTAAAAAGAAAGACACTTCCAATATATTTCTCAACTACAACTCCATTATTCAATTTTATTTCACAAATCAGCACAAGCAACTCAATACACCGTTTAAATTAAATCAAATATTGAAACATCTCATTAAGGTAACAAAATTAATATTTACATTCATGGGAGCATTAAAAATTTAATAGTACAAAACTTTATAAGTACAAAAAAATCTCAAAATAATATTACAATAATTTGTATTTGATTACATTCCAAAAGTGTATTACAAAAGAGTTGATACAATTGCTCAAATAAAATTATATACATATAATTATAGAATTACATCAAAATCTAATGTACAAGGGTATACCTATGATATACCCGAAGATAGTCTCATTGTGTCTTTCAGTAACCTCGCTCAGCTGCTCTATATTTTCTTTCATCTGCGACAGCATATAAAGCTATCGCTGAGTGGTGAACTCAGTGGTGCACAAACTAATAATTTAAAACTTAATACAAGTTATGCTTTGACAATTCATAACAAATAAAAATTTAAAATTTCTAAATTCTTCAAAATTCATAACATTCAGAAATCAATATTTTCATTCATGCAAATTATTTATTTGAATAACATTTTAATCAAATAGTACTTATTTATCTATATTTCTTTTAAATCCCGAAACAATACAAAAATATTTTGAATCACTAACAAATTATTTATTTCAACCACAATTTATCAAACCATGCATAATTTAAAGGGCGTTGCCAACAATTCACACAGTTGAACCCATGACCCAAAATTCATAATAGATGCCATGTTGTACACTACGACATTTCAAACTCTCCCAATAATCGAGGCTAAAAGGGAGGAACAAAGACTAGCTAGTATATATGAGTATTCATCCAAACTCTTCCCCAACTGGCAAGCCAGAGAGGAAGGAACTCACCCCATCTAGTAGAGAAGATATCTCACTAGACAAGCTAATGAGAAATTCAAAACATATTGCCATGTCAACTGTGGTTTCAAATTATATTCAAAACAATTTCTATTTACAAAAGTGTTTACAAACTATTAACATATTTAATTATTATAAATTCATGCTCAAGGTTGGCAACACATCAAACTTAAAATTTATAATCCTCAAACCCATGCAATAAATCCTTAAATGCATAAGAAAATTTACATTTAATATATACAATTTCATTCAACAAGTTAAAATTCTCAACACAACAAAAATCATAAATCATACAATAAATTTATTCAAATCAATATGGAAGGGAAAAATAATAAAAGAGTTAGTTGTGCACAAACCTCTTATCTAGACTTGTCTTGGCTCCATTCCTCCTCCTTCCTTGGAGAGCTCCTTTCCCACTAAAACACATAACTAGAGTGTTTCAATATCTATTCAATTTATTTCTAATTAATAAATTCAATGATTAAATTTTATACACTTAATTTACCCCATAAAATTGAGTCCTTTGTACTTAGTGTAATTGTGATTACTATTCATTTGACCATTTGGTCAAAATATTGAGTTTTTCATACTAATTAGATATGCTAATTCTAATTACACCCACATACCACATTTTGAGTCATATTTTTGTTGGCATTGATTGCCAAATTCAATTCAAAGCCTATTAGCGTTAAATCTCAAAATTTCAGTTTTGGGTTACTTGTTTGTACTGTTCCATTGGTATGTTTATAGTGAAAATTTGGCTAACTTTCCTTCATCAAAGTTATTCCTTACTGTCTTAGCTTTAATTCCCTTTTTGAATCACTCCATTTAGAGTTTTTTAGCCCAAGATATGGCCATTTTCCTAAGACTGGCCGGATTAGTTCAAACCCAGAATTCTGGGCACTTTCTTGGTTCTGGCAGTTTTGGTGTGTTGACTACAGGTGGATTTTCAAACAGGTTATGGTCAAAATTTGGGTTTTATTTCTTCATGAAAGTTGTAGGTCTATGTCTCAGCTTTCTACTGGTAAAAATTTAGGTCATTTGGACCTTCCTAGATCAAGTTATGGTCATTTACGTAACTACTGTTCATTTGGTCATTTTTGTATAGGTCAGTGTGCCCTAATCCGGATTTGGCCTAATTGTTCACTAAGTTATGGTCATTTTCTGGGCATGATTCCAAAATGAAAAGTGTGCCATTTTGTGTCTAGTTTCATTCCCAATTGGCCTCACACCAATTGGGTTGGTAAATTTTCAGTTTTGGTCCCTGAAATGGACCTAGGTCAAGCTGCCTACAGATTGACCCTCACCAATCCGAATTGGAACTTGGTTCCAACAATTCATACACACCACAAATGGTCACAATTGACCATTTTTCAACTAAAATAAGGTCATTTACATCCATTGACCATTTTTTACAATTTTTCTCCCAAACCTTAAGTGCCAAGAACCCTAACTTACACAATTCATTCAATTAATGAATTTAAAGTACATAATCAACATCTATACACTTAATTCATCCCAAATAATCATTCAAAACCATTAAACTCATTCATTTCAAACTCTAATCCTAGCTGGCTGAAATTTCTATTTGGTTCCCCATAATAGTTTTCTTTTAATTTTTAAGTTAAGGTCTATGTTATTTACACTAAAAACATAAACATTAAACATCAAATTTTCAATTTAAACTACTAACCTTAACTTTGATGTTCAACTCCTCAATTTCTTCCTTTTCTTCTTTTCTTTCCTTCCTCTAAAGCTTTCTCAAGTTGATCTAACAAGTTTTTATGGATTATTTTGGGGTCAAAGTGGGTTTAAGTGGTTGAAAGAAAGCTTAAACTCAAGCTTTCATAGTGGTGCTACAATGGTGATTTAAGAGAAAGGAGGGGCGGCACACTTGGGTGGAAGAAGAAGAAAATGATTTTTCTTTTCTTTTTTTAGGTATTTTATGTCTTTTAAAATTGCTTTTGACTTGGTCAATTTATGTAGGAAAATTAAAATTAGTTTTGACATCATGATGATGTCATAAAGGTGATGTAATAAACTTTTTCAATTTTCTTTTTCTTTTGCATTTATTTTTTCATTAGTTCTTTAATTTAATTCTTGATCCCGAAATTTTCTTTTCTCCAATTTTATTAGACAGTTAGGTCTGGAATCAGCTCTAGGGGTGAATTGACCAAATTGCCCTCGCTAGTTCAATCCGGTTTAGAAGTTATTCGATATTTCTTCCGGATCCCTGACCTATTTATTTGACCTGCTTAAAAATTATTTTCTATGATTTTCTCTTTTCCACTATGTTTGCAATAGTCCTAAGGACCGCGGCGTCATATTTTACAGTTCAAAATTTGAGTTTAGACTGACCTCGCAGTCACTTCCCAGGAAGGTCACCCATCGCTATGACTCCCGGCTCATTTAACCTTTTATGTTCTGTTTTTCTTATTTTTACTTTTCCATCTATTTATTTTCAATCAGGGCTTTTCTAGTTGTCTTAAACATAGTTCTAGTCCTCTTAATTGTCCGGACCGGTACCGATCATCGGAACAGTAACATATGCCAAGCTGTGCAAATAGGGGTGTTACAGAATTTATGGTAAGTGTTATTTATTTCTAACAAATATATATATAAACTTACTGTTATTCATATAATTATTTTAATAATCAAAATATTTATTTTTTAGAAAAAATATCAATGGAATGCAATTGATGATGGCATAATTAAAGATACTTGGCATAAAGTGGCATCTTTCCTGTATAATAAGAAATTGTACACTCGGCGGAAGAAAGGAACAAAACCTACAGGTGTTGCACAAGATGTATGGGATAGCTGGATGGCACACTGGTCCACTCCAGAGTGGATTGCCAAATCCTGTATCGTTGCTCAAAATAGGTGTAGCGAGACTGGTAGTCTAGGCACTGGTTTAAGCAAGCATACTAGTGATTCTATGTCTACTCTGGAGCACAGTTTGAAAATGGTATTGCATTCCACTTTTAAATTCATTAATTAACTTTTATTTTTTTTTTTCATTTGGATTATTATGAATATATTATATTGTTATTGTTATTAAATTTTATTATTAAATTTTATTTCATTTTTACTATTATCTGTATCTTATGAATGTTTTAGAAGTGCTTGGGTTTGCGAGTAAATTATGTAGTTTTGGGTGGTATAAGGAGAATATTAGAAGTATTATTTTAATAGCATAAACATTTTTTTGCCTTTATGACAAGTACGACATGTTTTTGTACAAATGATACTCTGTCGAAATTTTGTTAATTATTAAGATTTTAAATTGTTGTATATATTTAATTTTTCACATTTATTGTTATTTGTATTAATATTTATATTTCATTTCCAAAATTAATGTAAGAGTAATATGATTCAATGTAATATTGTTGATTAACTATTATAAATTGAGCTATATTGTTAATGTTTTAGAAGTGCTTGTGTTTGTGCATAAATGTTATGGATGGTATAAGGAGGATATTGGAAGTATTATTTTATATGCAGGAGCATTATTTTGCATTCATTAGTAGGTATGATATGTCCTGTTACAGACGATACTTTGTAGAAATTTTCTTAATTATTAAATTTATATACTGAAATTTTTAAATTTCATTTTCCTAATTTCATTATTACTTGTAATTAATTATTAACTCTAATAATTATATGCAAGATCCAATGGAGGCTATGGTGGCGGTTGCTACAACTGATGCTACTTTGAACTCACAAGATGACGATTTAGAGGAGATTTCAGTCAATGTGAATTGCCTATACTTGGCTATTGAGGGTGGAGAGAAGAAGTGGCGCGTTTACGGTTTGGGCTCTCATGCTTCAACTTTGTACCTAGACTCATTCAGCAGCTCTGCCACTTCACGCAGGATAGCTACAGTGATAGATCATGTTGCTGATGAGCACATTAGTGTGCTTGAGGAGGAGATCGAGCACATTAGTGTGCTTGAGGAGGAGATCATGCACATGAGGGAAAATCAAGAGTAAATTCTCCAGCAATGCGTTAAAGAGGAGGTATCACACCTCAGAAAATAGAGTGAAGAGCAGTTTCATTCTATGCAGGAGGAGATTAAGCATATGATGAAGCAGATGGCGTCATCATCCCGCTCTTCAAGTGATTCTGTTGATCTATAACACCCCTACATACATAGTCTTATGCAAATCATTGTTCCGATAACCGGTGTCGGTCCGGACAATTAAGAGGATTAGAATCATATTTAAGTCACCCAGAAAAGGCTTGAATAAAAATTAATAGTGATTACCAGAAGGGTAAATACAGATCAGAAAAATAGAACATAAAAGGTTAAATGAGCCGGGGGTCACAGCGATGGGTGACCGCATCGGGAAGTGACTGTGAGATCAGTCAAAATCTTAATTTCGTACGGGGTATTGTGACACCATAGTCCTAAGAATTATTGTGAAGCTAGTGAAAATGAGAAAACCACAGAAAAGAGTTGAAAAATAGATCAAATAATTAAATCAGGGTTTCGGAAGAAATACAGAATTATTGGTAAACCGGATTAGACCGTCGAGGGGCAAATTGGTCAATTCACCCTTAGAGATGACTCTTGGCCTAACTGTCCAATAAAATGTGAGAAATTAAAATTTTAAAATATAGAATTAAATTGAAGAAGTTATGGAAAAACAAAGGAAAAGAAAAGGAAATTAAAATAAGAATTATGACATCACTAGTGTGACCTAAGCATGACATCATTAATCCATAATTTTAATTTTCTAAATTTTGGGATAATAACAACATAAAGTGACCAATTAAAACAAAATTTTTACTTCCCATTTTTCTTCCTCTTCCTTGCCGAAATGCACCTCTCTCTCTCTCTCTCATCTCTTTCTTTCCTTAGTCCTCCATTAAAGCTCACTTTGAGCTTTTATACCCTTAAATTACCCCATAAATTCCTTACAAAACTTGTAGCAGTCTTCAAATTAAGCTTCAAGAAAGAGATTGGGAGAAGTGAAATTAAAGAAAAATTGGAGAATTGGAAGTTCAAAGTGATCAAGTGAGGTAAGTTAGCTCCAAGCTTTCTCCTTATACATTTGATGCATTTAAGTGTGAAGAAGTTGAGATAACATGAAAATTTAAGAAAATCATGCTTGATGGTGAAGGTGCCAATTTCGGCCAGCCATAGTCCCTTAGGGTATGATGATATTTATTTAAATTGAACATGTAATTAGGCTTAATTAAGTAGGTGGAAGTAGTTTGTAAGCTTTAATTTGAATGATTTGTACAAATTGTGAAATTAGGGTTTATGGCACTTAGAAAGTGGGAAAAAATTAGAGATTTTTGAAATTGAGACAAATTAACCTAATTGAGACTCAAAGTGGTCAATTGAAACCAATTAGGGTGTGTTAGAATGGTGGGAAGTGAAACCAAATTCGGATTGGTAAGGGTCTAAATTTGAACAGCCAGACCTTGGTCCACTTAGAGGACCAAACTGTAAATCTGCCACTCCAATTGGTGTGAGGCCAATTGGAAATAAAAGTAGACACATAATGCCACCATTTTCATGTAGAAACCCTGCCCTGAAAATGACTTTAAGTTAGTGAACAATTAGGTCAAACCTGGATTTGGCACACTGCCACTATACAGAAATGACCAAATGAACAATTGCCATAACTTAGCCTAGGAAGGTCCAAATGACCTGATTTTTGAACCATTAGAAAGCTATGACATAGTACTACAACTTTCATGAAGAACACCAGCCCAAATTCTGTCAATAATCAAGTCGAATTGTCACCCAAATTTGGGTCACCAAAACTGCCAGAACCAAGAATTTGCCCAGAATTCTAGATTGTAACCAATCTGGCCAGCCTTAGAAAAATAGGCATAACTTGAGCTACAAAACTCCAAATGGAGTGATTCAAAAACAGAATTAAAGCTAAGACAATAAGGAACAACTTTGATGATGGACATTTAGCCAAATTCCTACAGTAACTAGACTAATGGAACAGTAGAATACAGTGACCTAAAACTGAAAATTTACAATGTCTCTTAGGAAGCTTAGAAATTGAAATGGCAACCAATGCCAACCAATTTGACACTCAAAATGTGGTATGTGAGTGTCATCAGAATTAACATACCCCTTAAGTATGAAAAAGTCAATATTTTGACTTGAATAGTGCCATAAATAGTGTCACCATACACAAAAATGTAAAGGATCGAATTTAAAAACCGTAATGAGTAGGATAAGTCTGCAAAGAAATTATTGGAATTAATTATTGGAAATGGATTGAATAGATACTGAAGTACTTTAAATTTATGTGTTTCAGTTGGAAAGAGATCTTCGAAGAAAAAACGAAAATTGGAGTAAACTAAGTCAACAAAGAGGTTTGTGCACAACTAGTTTCCCATTTATAATGTTTTGCATATTTCCTTGCATTAAATGGGTTTATTTTCTTTATGCATTATGTTTCTTAAGCATTGAACTTATTTCAACAATTATGAAAATGTGTTACTATTAAAGATAGCAATCAGATCTACATTTCATTCATCATTTATATCCAATATATACAGGTACAAAGAGAGAGTTTAAGAAGATATATATGGCTATACAAGATGTAAGGCTAAATTTAAGCATGTCCTTGAAAACCAAGGAATCTCTACAGCTGTAGTTTCTATATACATTAATTCTGATGACTCATGCCAACACTCCCTCTCAAGTTGGTGCAAAGATATCTCTAACACCTAACTTGTCAAGTGAGTCATGAAATTTTTTACTGGACACTGCCTTAGTGAGTGCATCTGCCAGCTGGTCTTCTGATCTGACAAATGGAAATTGAATGATTTTCTCATCAAGGTTCTGTTTTATGAAATGCCTATCTACTTCAACATGCTTTGTGCGATCATGTTGAACGGGGTTGTGAGATATATCAATGGCAGCCTTGTTGTCACAGAATAAACTCATTTCAGAACTAGGACAAAAACCAATATCTGTTAATAGTTTCCAAAGCCAGAGAAGCTCACATAGTCCTTTAGCCATACCTCTGAATTCAGCTTCAGCACTTAACAACACCACCACGTTTTGTTTCTTGCTTCTCCATGTAACCAAATTTCCTCCCACGAAAGTGAAATATCCTGAGGTTGATTTTTGATCCATGACATTCCCTACCCAATCCGCATCCGTATAACCTTCAATATTTAGATGACCATTCTTGGTGAACATTTTGATAGTGTAAAATCTGAAAAATTGCATCCATATGATTCTCCCTCGGACAGTGCATGAACTGACTTACTATGCTCACAGCATATACAATGTTAGGGCGAATATGTGACAAATAAATTAGCTTACCTACTAGTCTTTGGTATCTTCCTTTGTCAGCTGGTGCTTGATTAGAACATAACCCAAGTCCATGATTTTGAACAATTGGAGTATCTGCTGGTTTGCAATCCACCAGTCCTACTTCTGCTAAGAAATCTAACACATATTTTCTTTGAGAAAGAAATATGCCTCCTTTCAATCTTGCCACCTCTATCCCTAGAAAATATTTAAGCCCACCTAAGTCCTTCATTTTGAATTCAGCAGACAATTGCTCTTGTAATTTGGAGATTTCCTCAACATCATCTCCTGTGATAATCATGTCGTCAGCGTAAACAAGTAAAGCAGTTACCTTTCCTTGTCTATGCTTTAGGAAAAGTGTGTGAGCTGAATTAGTTTGATAATAGCCATATTTTTTCATAGCAGAGATGAATCGACCAAACCATGCCCGAGGGAACTGTTTTAGTCCATATAGTGCCTTTTCCAATTTGCATACAAATTTGGTTTCTAGAGAGACTATATAGCCGAGTGGAATGTCCATGTAGACTTCTTCTTCAAGATCACCATGGAGAAAGGCATTCTACACATCAAGTTGATGTAAAGGCCAGTCCAAATTTGCTGCAAGAGACAATAACACTCTAACAGTATTCAGTTTGACAATCGAGGAGAATGTCTCAGAGTAATCTACACCATATGTTTGTGTGAATCTGTGACACCCCTTACCCGTCTACAATGTAGCCGAGCAAGATATGCCACTTAGTGTGCCGGAGCACCAATTCATGTTTCAATTACAATTTATCCCTTTTAATTCATTTATTTTCAATTTTTGATAAATCTGAATTTTTCCGCAAATTTTATAGAAAATCCGGCAGAGTGTACCAGAATTAGAAAACAGTTCTTCTGAACCTGTTTAAAAACACTTCCAATATAATTTCCAAATCCAAACTCCATTATACACATTTCAAGTCAATCTGAAAATCTCAATCTCAAATCACAACACTATTTCAGAAAATTTTCTTTTCACTTCATTACTGGAAGCACATTCATAAATATTTCTCAACATAATATATAGAAAATTTCAATAATATGAAATTTCATATATTTACATCATCAAATAATTTCAAGAGTTTATAGTTACAATCCCAAAACTAATACAAAATAAAAAATGCTACCCAAAATCCTAATGTCCTATCATATGCACTGCATAGGTGAGGTGACTCTGGACTCCGGATGCAGCTCTGAAGGCTCACCCTGTCTAATGTTCTCCCCAGCTAGGTCTCCAGTACCTGCGCATGGCAAAAGCGACGCGCTAAGCAATTTTGCTTAGTGGTGACAATATAAAATAAAATAAAAATAAGTATGCAGAATGTATATTTACATTTTTTTTGGTAGACTTAATTTCTGATATTTATTGCAGTATTATTTGATTAAAATTTGGTAAAGTTTATTATCATTGCCCGAGTAACCCATACTAGTCGACTGGACTGGATAAACGGGTAAACTGGCACTGGGTACTAAGTACCTCAGACCATCGCACCATCGGTCACATTGTGTCTCCCGGTGTGCAACAGAATAGCTAATAAGCTGTAATAATTTTCAGGGATAAAACCCGAGTGTAACAACTCAATATCATAGCCAAAGGCTATTATATCATAGAATGGCATGGAAATCCATGAAACACGGAATGGCATGAAGCCATATGCAGTACTGCTAACAGAACCCTATTGGCATGCCAAGCTATCCAAACCAATCTTGTTAGGTATACTAGGGCATATTACACTTTTAAATTTTTTACAATTTTTGAATTTCAAGTTTGAATGCTACTATTCATTTCATTAGTCAACTAAAATGTTGACTTTTGCATAGACAATAGGTACATTGGTTTTAATACTCCCAACATACCACATTTTGCATTCAAAATTTGTTGGTATTGGTTGCCAATACCATTTCTAAGCTTAATGTTAATTGGGCAGAATTTTCAATTTTTATGCTTTGTCTTTACTGTTCCATTGGTCATTTTTGCAGTGGGATTTTGGCAAAATATTCAACATGAAAGTTGTTCCTTATTTTGTCTAGTTGCATTTCCTTTTTTGAATCACTCTATTTGGAGTTTTGTAGCTTAAGTTATGGCTCAAAAACCACAACTAGCCGGATTGAAATTTTTCCAGAATTTCTGGACTGACCAAATCTACAGTGTTAGGAATAATGACTGCAACTCACTTTTTGAATATGTTCTGGTCATAATTTGGGTTAGGTTTCTTCATGAAAGTTGTAGATCTATATCTCAGCTTGTTTTTGGTAAAATTTCAGGTCAATTGGACCTTTCTACACTGTGTTATGGGCAAATGACTAAACACTATTCATTTGGTCATTTTGCCCAGGCAGAATGCAGGTCACCTGGATTAGGGCAAACTTTTGGTCAACTTGGTTTGGTTTTCTGGGCATAGTTTCTTCACCAAAGTTGTGCCATTATGTGTCTAGTTTCACATCCAATTGGCTTGTACCAATTGAACCTCTACAATTCAAGTTATTGCTGCCCAAACCTGCTGGACTCATGTCCAGTCCTGCAGGTCACCATGGGCAGCCACACCAACCTCAAATCCCACTATACAATTCACTTCATTTTTTATTCAAACCAAACCAAATGGTCACTAATTGACCATTAAAACCTACTTCCATCATCACATAGTCAAAGTCTCATTTTTTCACCCCAGACCCTAACTCAACATTATAAAACCATGCATTATCATTGCATTTCATCACTTCACTTACAAGATGCATATTATGGTAGCCATACTACTCTTTTAACTTCATTAAAATCATCACAATCTTGCCCTAACTAAGGCTGCCAAAAATCATAGGTTGGCATACAAATGGTATTCAACAAATTCTCTTTATAATTTGCACTCATACATAGTCCTTAACATGAATTTAAGGTGAAAACTAAGGTTAGGTCACTAACCTTTATGGAGTGAAGTTTCCCCACTTGCTAGGGTTCTTATTTTCCTTTTCTTTTTGCTCCCAAAAGAATCACTAAGATGCAAGAATACTTTTTTGTGTTGCTAGGTTAGGGTTTTGTGGTGTATAAGCTAGTGAAATCAAGCTTGAAAAAGCTTGCTAATGGTGGTTATGGTGGATAGGTCACGGCAAGGAGAAGAAGAAGAGAGAAGGTTCTGATTTCATTTCATTTTTCAGCCCATTTTATCTCTTTTAAATAAAGTTATGCCATGTGTCCACATTGGATTGGTTGGGCAAATTTTAATGACGTCCTTATGATGTCATAATGCCATTTTCTTTCATTTTCTCATCTTTTCTTGTCTATTTAATTGCAATTAAATTTTTAACAATATTTATTCATATTTTATATTATATAAATTATTTATTTAACTAGACAAGTTAGCCAAAAATTATCTCTAAAGACGAAATGACCAAAATGCCCTCCGTTTGGCTTAACGAGCCAAAATTGTCTGTACCGATTGAAAAATTTTTCTAAGCATTTTCTTGGCATTCTAATGCCATAAGAACCTCAATAACCCTTCTTTGGAGTCCCAATAATTATTTTATAATTTTTCCCCCGGGTCTAGGGTTACTAACGGCCTTCACCGTCACTTCCCCTTCAGGTTACTCATCCTTAGTGTTTCGGCTCGTTTAACCTTAATGTATTTCGTTTCTAAAATTTTTCCTTGGTTGTTATGAACATTATTTAGTTTCATTATAACTCCTCACTATAGTCTATTTATAATTTCAAACATTCTAGCTGCCCGGACCGACATTGGTCACCGGAACATTAGACTGTACGGACTAGCTAAAGTGAGGATGTTACAGAATCCCTTTGCCACAAGCCTTGCCTTATACCTGTCAATCGATCCGTCAGCCTTGTATTTTATAGAAAACACCCACTTACATACCACTAGTTTTTTTCCTTCTAGTAGTGGAACTAGCTTCCAGGTGTTATTTTTCTGCAAGGCCTTCAGCTCCTCCTTAATTGCTTTTACCCAATTTGGGTTAGTCAGAGCTTCTTCAATACTGCTTGGAATATGATAAGAGGACAATGCTTGCATAAACGTCTTGATAGGCTTGGGTAGCTTTTGAGTGGACACATAATTGGCAATTGGATATCTTGTCTTTCTTTCTTGCTCATCAGGGGAGTATCTCTTTGGTGGTTTTTCACGATTTTTCCTAAAAGGCAGAACATAGATAGAAGTATCCAAGTTGTTAGTATGAGGATGAGTAATAGGAGAGCTTACTTCATGAATATTCTCAGTAGGAGGAGATCCTTCAGGTACCGGAGTGAGAGGGGGTGTGACATTCACTTCATTATCAGATTGGAGTGTAATTGGTGTAGCATGCTCTCCACTGGTAAGTTGTTCATCGTTGTCTCTATTGTCAGATTCTTCTCTATCAAGTACATCTCCAAGTTTCTCATTTTCTAGTGCTATTTCCCCATTGTCAATTTTAACTCCTGTTATTACCTCACCTCCTGGAAACCAACTTGTCTCACCTCCTTGAAACCAACTCGGCTGTTCAACTGTAGACTCCCCCTGAAGAGCTGAGTTAGATATTCTGTTTTGGAAGAATGGCTCAGATTCTAGGAATGTCACATCCATAGAGGTATAAGTATGATTTGTTATAGGATCAAAGCACCTATATCCTTTTTTATGTAATCCGTAGCCCAAAAACACAGAATGGCACAGGGATCTAGCTTAGTCCATTGGTTTTTATGAAGATGGACAAAAGCAACACAGCCGAAAACTCAAGGAAGAAGCATAAGAACTGACGGCAAAGAAACATGGGTGGACAACACCTACAATGGAGTTTTGAAATTTAAGACTTTGTAAGGCATCCGATTTAGTAAATAAATAGCAGTTGTGACTGCATCATCCTAGTGGCGATTAGGTACATTCGTACCAAGAAGTAGTGCTCGTGCAGTCTCTAATACATGGCGATTTTTCCTCTCCGCAATGCCATTTTGCTGTAGAGTTTGTGGGCATGATGTCTCATGAAGAAGACCATGTTGTTGAAAATAAGCTTGGAATTTGTTATTGATAAACTCTCCTCCATTATCTGATCAAAGAACCTGTATGTTGGCTGAAAATTGGGTCTGTACCATAGTATGAAATGCTTGAAAAATGGAAAACACTTCATCTTTAATCTTTATTAGGTAAAGCCATGTCATGCGTGTACAATCATCGACAAAGATCACAAACCAACGATAATTAGAGGGAGTAGTTATTGGGGAAGGTCCCCAAACATCAGAATGTATTAAGGAGAAAGGAGTACTATTTTTATTCAAACTTGGTGGATAACAAACTCTATGATTCTTTGCCAAAATACATGTTTCACATCTCAAGTCTTTATTCTGTAAATGGGAAAACAAATATGGAAATAAATGTTGTAAATAACCGAATGATGGATGCCCCAAGGGACGATGCCAAAGCCATATTTGTCCTTCTTTGCTACTGACATTATTGGCTCGACCTGGACTGAAGTCATCTAAGCAGTATAGCCCCCCTCTTAGTACCACGCCCAATTATCTCCTTGCTGAGAATATCCTATATAAGACAAAGTTTTGGATACATTAGTACCACACAATTTAGTTCTTTAGTAATTTGACTCACTGACATCAATTTATTTGATAAAGATGGAACCAAAAGAGTATGAGATAAGGACAAAAATGGTGATATTGATACAACTCCAGCCCCAGTGACTGGATGTGCAACTTCATTGGCATTAATAATACAGGTTCACCCTAGTGGTGTCCTTTTGGAGAAGTCACCGGTGTCAAAATGACGTGATCTGTGGCCCCAGAGTCGATAATCCAGTCATCATCATTAGAAGCATTGGAGGTATAAAAAGCTTAGCCATATTTACCTTCATCACTGTCTACAGTAGTAGCATATATGCCAGGAATAAGAGATAATTGAGGTTCAGCAGTGGCAACGACTGTGTGACCCATGTTTCCAGTCGTATTTGCAGTATCTTACTTCTTCCTAGTTTGTAATTCATGCCACCAATCTGGGTATCCATGTAATTTGAAGCAAATATCTCGGGTGTGCTTTGTATTGCCACAATGGGTGCACTTCCCTTCACCAGATTGGCCCTTAGGTCTGGTTGATGATCCACTCTTCGTCAGTTGTGGCTAACTTGATTTAACTCCTTTAGTAGCCATGACAGCACCATTAGAAGCATTCTCCATACTCGATGCCATCACAGTTTGGCGAGTATCTTCTCTTCGAACGTATGCGTAGGCCTGCTCAATGGTAGGGAATGGTTTTAGCTGGAGAACGTCACTTCTAATATTATTGAGTCTGTCATCTAATCCATTTAGGAAAATATAAACTCTTTCCTCTTGGAGAAGAGAATTATATTTCTGTATATCCGTAACACATTCCATTGGGTTGGGACGGCAAAAATCAATTTCACGCCATAACCCTTGTAGATCATTGTAGTATTTTTCTATGGATCCACCGCCTTGCCGCATTCAAGATACCCATCATCGAAGGTCATAAATCTGTGATGAGTCAGATCCATCAAAGTATGTAGTAGCAATAGAATCCCAAACCTGTTTGCCTGTGGAGAACCGAATGAAATTCCCAACCAAGGATGGCTCCATTGAGTTGATCAGCCACCCTTTCACAATGGCATTCTCTCTTCTCCATTTACGGAAAGATGGGTCTGTTTCTGGTGGCTGTGGAAGGTCTCCGTTGATATATCCCAGTTTGTCTTTACCTGAGATATACATCTCAACAACCTAGGACAATAAGGCATAGTTAGAGTCATTTAACCTGATGTTTATTGGTGCTGTTGTAGAATCAATGGTGGATGAGGCCTGGGTACGTGACATAACTTCTGTTATCTTGGTTGTCAAGTTGTCAAGTATGGATTCGGTTGAGGCGTTTGGTGATGATGCTAGTTTTGTATGGTCTTCCATGGCTTTTAGTGGCTTGAGTTCCTTTCCAAATCAATTCACAGGAAACCCAACCTGCTCTGATACCATGTTAAAGATAGCAATCAGATCTATATTTCATTCACCATTTGTACCCAATATATACAGGTACAAAGAGAGAGTTTAAGAAGATATATATGGCAATACAACATGTAAGGCTAAATTTAAGCATGTCCTTGAAAACCAAGAAATCTCTACAGTTGTAGTTTCTATATACATTAATTCTGATGACTCACACCAACAGTTACATTATGAATGAGTTAGTTTTGGGAAATGGTTAAATTATGATTTTATTGTTATTATGGATTGAAAGGAATTTTGCTTTGGAAAATTATGATTGGAATATGGTTACATGGGAGATGGATAAAATATGTTTTGAATTGTGATGGGTATAAAAATTATTGGATATTGGAATTGACATTGAATTGAATTGTATTGTGATTTTATGCTCACAAAAAGGATAATGAAATTTATGATGTTGTTTTATATCTCATTACAAATGCTTGACATTTTATTACCCGTCTCTCATTTGTTGAGGAGACACCGGAGCTTTGTTTTGATTACCATCATACGTGCACATGCTTAGATCCTCCTCTTATCAGAGGTTAGATCTAAGTTTAACTTGGCCCTTTTCGGAAGTAATTTGTTGTGTGGATGTAATGTGCACGAAGATTCGATCTCCCCGACCATAGGGAGTGAGAATCACTTTGAAGATGGCCCTTACAGATTAGTCTTGCATAGAGTTAGTGAGATTAATAATGGTTTTTAGAAAATGAGCAATGGTGATTTTTAAAATGAGAATTGTATATAATTGATTTTAGTAAAATTTTCTCTTTATTTCCATAAATTGATGGAATTATTTTAAATGTTCAGTTATGATTGCCAAATTGAATTTCTTGATCAATGTCATTTAAATACTTGATTTTGTATCATTGAAAATATTGACTTTGATTTGATGAATTTCAAGATGTCCAAATTCTTTGCTATAATTTTGTCAATGTATAGTGCATTATGTTTTAAATTATAGTTGTGCACCACTGAGTTCACCGCTCAGTGATAGCTTTGTATGCTGTCGCAGGTGAAAGGAATATAGAACAACTGAGTAAGATTCCTTGAAGACACATTGGGACTAGCTCCCGGTATATCATAGGTATACCCTTGTACATTAGATTTTGATATATTCATGTAATAATATATATGTAAATTATTTGAACAGTTGTACAAAAACTCTTGTAATATTATTTTGGTATGTAATGAAATGAAAATGATTGTAATATTAATTTGAGAATTTATTTATCTGTATATTTTTGTAATATTAATTTTATTACCTTAATGAACGTAATATTCATATTTCTTCCTGAGTATTGTAATTAATTAATGGTTTTCTTTATGATAAGTTTAGCTTGAAAATGAATTGAGTTGACTGCTGGGAACGATTTATTAATTACTGAGATTGAATTGAGAGATTAAATTGATTTTATTGGAGTTGTGGTTGAGAAACTATTTTGGGAGTATTTTTCTTTTCAGGTTTGAAGAACTGTTTTTTTAAAATACAGCCGGCACTCTGCCGAAATTTTGAAAAATTTTCGTAACACCAGATTTTAATCGAGAATTTGATCCATGACCAAAATTTCAATTAAAGGCTTTTTAATAAATATTCAGTATTCCCACCACTATAAAAATGATCTAAAATCGTTTAGAATCCCTTATAGTATATTAAATGGGTTACCAGTAGGCGAAGTACGGTAATTCATTAGGTGTGCTACGGGATCATGTTACATCTTACGAAGAGTAGGTTGTGACATGTTTAGTGGTATCAGAGCAGGTTTTAATTTAAATTTTGAATTGTGAATTTAAAAATAATTTTTTGATAAATACAACTACTCGAATGTTTAATACATATAGTATATTTGCATCATAAATATGAGCTAACGGAGAGAAATCTCCTTGTGTTGGTTGTACAGGAAATAAAAAAATCCTGTGAAAAGATATGGAAGAGAATGATGAGACAATAGAACAGTCTGTGACGATGGAAGTACAAGGTGAGGCCCCAGCTCCTCAGAGTGTCAAAAGCCTGACTGTACCAGCCCCACCTGTACAAATTACCGCACAAATGGCCCAGCAAATGGCCTTTTTTTTTCAGCAGATGGCTAATAACCTGTCAGCCCAAGCCCAAGCATAAACCCAACCCCCACAAGGGCAACATGAAATAGAGAAGAGTGAGAAACCTATGGGTCAGAGTTCAAGTAGTACTTTAGAAAAGAGAAAAGAGTTTGAAGGACCCCAAACCTCTAAGTATGATAGAGGCGAATCTTCAGGACAGAAGCAATTGAGAAACAGTAGTCAAAGAACCAGAAGTTCCTACCCTATCCGTGTTTGTGATATATGTGGCAAGTTACATGGGGCATTTATCATAAGGTCGTTAGAGCCTGCTATAATTGTGGAAGAATCGGGCATTTCGCCAGAGATTGTACTACAGCACGTCGACCTATGCCACATACTACCCTAGAAGGATCAGTCCAAGGTTTTACTTTTAGAGATTCACAGATAGTTAGTGGAGGCAGAGGTAAAGGTAGAGGTGGTTTTACTGATAGCCAGGGCATAAGGCATCAATCTGAACGGAGTAGTATACCGACCTAAGTGTACCTCACGCATCAAGAGAGAAAAGCGGAGACTTCCGAAATAATTGCCTGTATGTTCTTAATTTTTGAAAGGAATAACTATGCACTATTGGATTTCTGGCTCTAATGTTAGAATTATATATTTTGCTGTTATTCCCTTGCATAGAAATAAATTTTGATTCTTTAGTGGCTAGTCCTTTAGGATAAAGACTACAATAATAAGTGTGATTGAAATCAGTCTTGAAGCAGTTGCTAGGGAGAGACGTCCTCTAGAATACGATAAATTATAGAATTAATTGGTGTGCTTGTTTAGTGCAAGGTAAAAAGACCTAAAAGTGAACTATAATAATACAGTTGTCCTAGATGAGGACAAAGGTATTACCGCTAATAGATATTAGTGAGTACCATAATAAGAATAAGATATGAATTCGAGAAGGATAAGATATAGAAAAATTTGATCTATTGGGATGTATCACAGTAACTATGCAATGTTCTTGATGTTGATACTGTAAGCTGCAGTTTACAGTACTAACTTGAGATTATTGTGTAGAGCTACATACTACCCGATAGTACACCAAGATCAGAATAATTGCAAACGGCTTCTGTTTTGAAATAGTTATGACAAAATAGAGTTTTCTTATTGAAAATGAGTTGAAAATCCTAATTCGGGATTTAAAACTCCAAAGTTAGAATATTGAAAGGGCATAGTTATAAGATAGCTAGAGTCATTGACTCAGTTATCTAACCCAAACTATGATATATCATGAATTGCTATAAGACTAGAGATTTTGGTATAGTCATAAATTAAGATAACATTGATAGGGCGAGGTCATCGGGTCTCGAATAGGGGGTTATAATTATTTTGGTATTGTTATGGATTCTTCACCTAAAGTCTAGCAAAAAACAGTATTATATTAGTGTAATAGCAAGGCACAAAGAAAAGTTTTGTTCCCCTGAAGGAGACAGGATGCTATGGATGATAATCATAAATTATAAAATGATGTTTCAAGAGGTTTATTATAGGAAAAGAGAATAAGTAATATCATGTAGTTGTGGTAAGGTATAAGAGCATAACAATGTTTTCTCATAAGAGATTAAGGAATGTCACTAATGATGGTGTAAAATGGTGTAAAATGGCACATAGGCCTAGATTCGAAGTAAAGTTAGCAAGATAACCGTTATGAATCTATGGCCAATGATTAGATAAGTAATTCTAATAAGACCACAATGGTAATTCAATAAGGAAACATGAATCGAAATATTAAATAAAACAATAGTAAGAAAAGATTAGTGTTATAAAAATAAATTATACGTTGTATTAGATTGTTAAAAGTCTTACATAGACTCAAAGAAAAGAAGATTATAAGATTATGTAGAAAGGAGAAAAGCTAAGTTCTCACTTCATAGGATTATATGAGGTCCTAGAAAGAATGGATCCGTTAGCACACAGATTTGCTTACCATTAGAATTGAAATGAATTCAAATTTAACTTATGACAGAAGCACATAAGGAACTTGGCACACGAGGTGAGAAATCAATATGTAAATATTATTGGCTAAAGTGTTACGAACCATCATTCAGACTATGAGGCTACATGGAAATGTGAGAGAGACATGAGAAAACAACACATACGGATGATTAAGGACAGAGATGTTAGTAGTATGCCCTAGAGCATATCATTTAGTATGTATCTTGTATATGTTTTTATTAATAAAAGGCATTTTCACTTTTCTGTTTACATAATATATTTATGTGTAATAGAAAAGGTCCATCAATATTTTGTTAGAAATTCTATTCTTAAGTTGTTAAGAATATGAGTGACAGTATTTCTAGCGCAAAGTATCATAAATTGGTTCACAATCGAGGATACTTCACACAGGACATGACTTATCCAGAAAGATCGTATTCATGTTTGTTCCAATGTATTTATATGAGATATAAATAAGATGGAATGGTGAGTCTCATGCCATATAACAAACACGATAGGCACTTATACATGATAAGTAGGTCGAACCAGTGACATTTATGACAAGCACATGGAGTTTACTCTTGTCAATGCATTGTTATAAATCATATCAGTGCATATAATCTTTAGACCTGAGATAGCACAGTTATCTTGTATATAGGTGATTTGAGTTTGATACTGCTTTCATACTTGTACTGTGTATGGGTATATGGGCATGTGTTGGCTCCTACTAATTATATATGGAGGTAGGTGTTGATCAAGATAGAATCTATTACCCTAAGTAAATAGGGATAAAATCCTATGTTCATTTAATTGTTCTTGATGTTTCAAGTTCCTAACCAGGACAGATAGATTTAATCAGAAAAGAGTTTCTGATGAAAAAATCTTTTTAATCAAGAACTGGAATTAAAAGAGAACATAATATTCATAGTAAATGGGGTTTGACATAAACCATGACTCCAGCTCGAATTGGGATTTTATAACAGAGAGATTCTAGTACATAGTAACATATGATTATATGTTCATTTAAGGTAAACCTTATAACTAATTGGGTGGCTATGGCATGCTATGCTAGGTGTTAACCATAATCTATGAGCTACCTAAAATGATTTAAAGAAATCATTTATGGTAAGAAAGAGTTCTGATGATATTAAGAGTTGATATCATATCTCATTGCCAATTAGTGATAAGCCTAGTGAGTCACACACATACACAAGTAATCACCAAGTTAAATGTGATTTAATTAATTAATTAAAGAGTTTAATTGATTAATTAAATAAGTTTGGTTTACAATTAGATTGCAAAGTCCCTAGCATGGCTTGAAATCAAATCTAGGTTATTGGATGTATAGTATAAGTTAAATTTATATTTAAAGTGTTTAAATATGAATTTAATTATGAGAAATTAATTAATAAAGATTAATTAATTAATTTATATTTGACATAAATTGATTAGAAGAAGAGAAATAATTATTTTGGGTTGAGAATTCAAAATTAAGACATAAGTGTATTTTGGTCATTTCACAGGGTGACATGTGGCACCATGAGATGGTGACACATGGCACTACACATAAGCTTGCCAATTGTCTTTTAATCATGTAAGATGATCAAAGTCAAGATTAAATCTTAGTTTGACACTTGGCACAATGTGATTCGGTCAATTAAACTAAGAGCCAATCAGAAGGTGACATGTGGTAAGGGTTTTAAGTGGTGACCTAGCTATATAAGGGAAAGGATGAAAAGAAAAAAATACAATCTGCTATTTGTTTCATTGGTGCCTCCACCCAAGGCATCTCTCCCTTCTCTTATTCTTCATCTCTCACCATTTCAAAGAGAATTACCAACATTCTCTTGAATTAAAAATATTAGAAATTATTTCTAGTGTCCTGTATACATCTGTAATCTTCCAAAAGGCAAAACCAGATTTACTAATTAATTAGAAAGGCTTGAGAAGTTGTTCAAGGGGCTGCCATTGGTGATCTTGGTGTGGACAAGCTAGAGGGACAACATCTGGTGTCCTAGGCGCATTCCAAAGGTGCCAAACACAACTGCAGTGCATTAAAAGGTTAGTTCACTTGTTCTTGATCTAATTTAGGGTTCTAAAGAATTAATCTATTAATTCTAAAATCTTAAATGGCAAATGTAGATCCAAAAATATATTAAAAGTGTTTTAATATGTTGTTTATCATTGAAATCAAATAGATAAAAATGAATCTTGCATGATGCATGTGACCCTAAATGAAAAATTTTTGAATTCAATGATCTAAACTTATGTTTTTCATGCTTTCACTCCTTTAAGAGAGTGGGCAAAATTTCGAGGTCGAAATTTCTTTTAAGGGAGAGAGAATTGTAACACCCCTACATACATAGTCCTGTGCAAATCACTGTTCCAGTGACCGGTGTCGGTATGGACAATTAAGAGGATTAGAATCATATTTAAGTCACCTGAAAAAGCCCTGAACAAAAATTAATAGTGATTACTAGAAGGGTAAATACAGATCAGAAAAATAGAATATAAAAGGTTAAATGAGCCGGTGGTCACGGTGATGGGTGACTGCACCAGAAAGTGACTGCGAGATCAGTAAAAACCAAATTTCATATGGAGTATTGTGACACCGCAGTCCTAAGAATTATTGCGAAGCTAGTGAAATGAGAAAACCACATAAAAGAGTTGAGAAATAGATCAAATAATTAAATCAGGGTTCTGGAAGAAATACAGAATTATTGGTAAACCGGATCAGACCAGCGAAGGGCAAATTGATCAATTCACCCTTAGAGGTGACTCTTGGCCTAACTGTCCAATAAAAAATGAGAAATTAAAATTGTGAAATATAGAATTAAATTGAAGAAGTTATGGAAAAACAAAGGAAAAGAAAAGGAAATTAAAATAAGAATTATGACATCACTAGTGTGACCTAAACATGACATCATTAATCCATAATTTTAACTTTGTAAATTTTGGGATAATAACAACATAAAGTGACTAATTAAAACAAAATTTTTACTTCCTATTTTTCTTCCTCTTCCTTGCCGAATTACACCTCACTTTCTCTCATCTCTTTCTTTTTTTAGTCCTCCATTAAAGCTCACTTTGAGCTTTTATACCTTTAAATTACCCCATAAATTCCTTATAAAACTTGTAGAAGTCTTCAAATTAAGCTTCAAGAAAGAGATTCGGAGAAGTGAAATTAAAGAAAAATTGGATAATTGGAAGTTCAAAGTGATCAAGTGAGGAAAGTTAGCTCCAAGCTTTCTCCTTATATATTTGATGCATTTAAGTGTGAAGAAGTTGAGATAGCATGAAAATTTAAGAAAATCATGCTTGATGGTGAAGGTGCTAATGTCGGCCAGCCATAGTCCCTTAGGGTTTGATGATATTTATTTAAATTGAACATGTAATTAGGCTTAATTAAGTAGGTGGAAGTGGTTTGTAAGCTTTAATTTGAATGATTTGTACAAATCATGAAATTAGGGTTTGTGGCACTTAGAAAGTGGCAACAAAAATTAGAGATTTTTGAAATTGAGATAAATTAACCTAATTGAGACTCAAAGTGGTCAATTGGGACCAATTAGGGTGTGTTGGAATGGTGGGAAGTGAAACCAAATTCGGATTGGTAAGGGTCCAAATCTGGATAGCAAGACCTTGGTTCACTTAGAGGACCAAAACTGTAAATCTGCCAATCCAATTGGTGTGAGGCCAATTGAAAATGAAAGTGGACACATAATGTCACCATTTTCATGCAGAAACCCTGCCATGAAAATGACTTTAAGTTAGTGAACAATTAGGTCAAACCCGGATTTGGCACACTGCCACTGTACAGAAATGACCAAATAAACAATGTTTATTTATTTGGCCATAACTTGGTCTAGGAAGGTTCAAATGACCTGATTTTTGAACCATTAGAAAGCTATGACATAGTACTATAACTTTCATGAAGAACACTAACCCAAATTCTGCCAATAATCAAGTCGAATTATCACCCAAACTTGGGTCACCAAAACTACCATAACCAAAAATTTGCCCAGAATTCTGGATTGTAACCAATCTGGCCAGCCTTAGAAAATAGGCATAAATTGAGCTACAAAACTCCCAATGGAGTGATTCAAAAAGGAAATTAAATCTAAGACAATAAGGAACAACTTTGATGAAGGACATTTAGCTAAATTCCCACAGTAACCAGACCAATAGAACAGTGGAAAATAGTGACCCAAAACTGAAAATTTACAATGTCTCTTTGGAAGCTTAGAAATTGAAATGGCAACCAATGCCAACCAATTTGACACTCAAAATGTGGTATTTGGGTGTCATTAGAATTAACATACCCCTTAAGTATGAAAAAGTCAATATTTTGACTTGAATAGTGCCATGAATAGTGTCACCATACACAAAAATGTAAATGACCGAATTTAAGAACCGTAATGAGTAGGATAAGTCTGCAAAGAAATTATTGGAATTAATTATTGGAAATGGATTGAATGGATGCTAAAGCACTTTAAATTTATGTGTTTTAGTTGGAAAGGGATCTTCGAAGCAAAAACGAAAATTGTAGTAAACTAAGTCAATAAAGAGGCTTGTGCACAACTAGTTTTCCATTTATAATGTTTTGCATATTTCCTTTCATTAAATGAGTTTATTTTCTTTATGCATTATGTTTCTTAAGCATTGAACTTATTTCAACAATTATGAAAATGTGTTACATTATGAATGAGTTAGTTTTGGGAAATGGTTAAATTATGATTTTATTGTTATTATGGATTGAAAGGAATTTTGCTTTGGAAAATTATGATTGGAATATGGTTACATGGGAAATGGATAAAATATATTTTGAATTGTGATGGGCATAAAAATTATTGGATATTGGAATTGACATTGAATGGAATTGTATTGTGATTTTATGCTCACAAAAAGGATAATGAAATTTATGATGTTGTTTTATATCTCACTACAAATGCTTGACATGTTATTACCCGTCTCTCATTTGTTGAGGAGACACTGGAGTTAGCTTTGTTTTGATTACCATGGTACATGCACATGCTTAGATCCTCCTCTTATCAGAGGTTAGATCTAAGTTTAACTTAGCCCTTTTCGGAAGTAATTTGTTGTGTGGATGTAATGTGCACGACGATTCAATCTCCTCGACCATAGGGAGTGAGAATTACTTCGAAGATGGCCCTTACGGATTAGTCTTGCATAGAGTTAGTGAGATTAAGAATGGTTTTTGGAAAATAAGCAATGGTGATTTTTAAAATGAGAATTGTACATAATTGATTTTAGTGAAATTTTCTCTTTATTTCCATAAATTGATGGAATTATTTTAAATGTTCAGTTATGATTGCCAAATTGAATTTCTTGATCAATGTCATTTAAATACTTGATTTGTATCATTGAAAATATTGACTTTGATTTGATGAATTTCAAGATGTCCAAATTCTTTGCTATAATTTTGTCAATGTATAGTGTATTATGTTTTAAATTATAGTGCACCACTGATTTCACTGCTCAGCGATAGCTTTGTATGCTGTCGCAGGTGAAAGGAATATAGAGCAGCTGAGTAAGATTCCTTGTAGACATATTAGAACTAGCTCCGGGTATATCATAGGTATACTCTTGTACATTAGATTTTGATGTATTCATGTAATAATATGTATATAAATTATTTGAGCAATTGTACAAAAACTCTTGCAATATTATTTTGGTATGTAATGAAATGAAAATTATTGTAATATTAATTTGAGAATTTATTTATCTGTATATTTTTGTAGCATTAATTTTATTACCTTAATAAACGTAATATTCATATTTCTTCCTGAGTTTTGTAATTAATGAATGGTTTTCTTTATGATAAGTTTGGCTTGAAAATGAATTGAGTTGACTGCTGGAAATAATTTATTAATTGCTGAGATTGAATTGAGAGATTAAATTGATTTTATTGGAGTTGTGGTTGAGAAACTATATTGAGAGTGTTTTTCTTTTCAGGTTTGAAGAACTGTTTTATCAAAATACAGCTGACACTCTGCCGAAATTTTGAAAAATTTTTGTAATACCAAATTTTAATCAAGGATTTGATCCATGACCAAAATTTCAATTAAAGGCTTTTTAATAAATATTCAATGTTCCCACCACTATAAAAATGATTGGAAATTGTTTTAACATTCCTTGTAGTATATTAAATAGGTTACTAGTAGGCGAAGTATGGTAATTCATTAGGTGTACTATGGGATCATGTTACATCTTACGAAGAGTAGGGTGTGACATGTTTAGTAGTATCAGAGTAGGTTTTAATGTAAATT
The DNA here is from genome assembly GCF_030052815.1 of Hevea brasiliensis. Lineage (NCBI taxonomy): Eukaryota > Viridiplantae > Streptophyta > Magnoliopsida > Malpighiales > Euphorbiaceae > Hevea > Hevea brasiliensis. The sequence goes on along the minus strand of NW_026614837.1, from coordinate 23,646 downwards.
TTGAATTGTGAATTTAAAAATAATTTTTCGGTAAATACAACTGCTCGAATGTTTGATACATATAGTACATTTGCATCATAAATATGAACTAACGGTGAGAAATCTCCTTGTGTTGGTTGTACAGGAAATAGAAAATCCTATGAAAAGATATGGAAGAGAAGGATGAGATAATAGAACAGTCTGTGATGGCAGAAGTACAAGGTGAGGCCCCAGCTCCTCAGAGTGTCGAAAGCCCGACTGTACCAGCCCCACCTGTACAAATTACCGCACAAATGGCCCAACAAATGGCCATTTTTTTTCAGCAGATGGCTGATAACCTGTCAGCCCAAGCCCAAGCACAAACCCAACCCCTACAGGAGCAAAATGAAATAGAAAAGAGTGAGAAACCTATGGGTCAGAGTTCGAGTAGTGGTTTAGGAAAGAGAAAAGAGTTTGAAGGACCCCGAACCTCTAAGTGAAGGAGCGGAAGCATGAAAAACACAAGTTTATATCATTGAATTCAAAAATTTTTCACCTAGGTCACATGCATCATGCAAAATTTATTTTTATCTATTTGATTTCAATGATAAACAACATATTAAAACTCTTTTAATATGTTTTTGGATCTACATTTTCCATTTAAGATTTTAGAATTAATCAGATTAATTTTAAGAACCCTAGATTAGATCAAGAATAAGTGCACTAACCTCTTGATGCATTGCAGTGTGTTTGTCACCTTTGGGATGCGTCTTTAGGACACCAGATGTTGTCCCTCTGGCTTGTCCACACCAAGATCACCTATGGCAGCCCTTGAATAGCTTCTAAAGCTTTTTCTATAAATTAGAAAATCAAGTGTTGCCTTTTAAGAGATTACAGATATAAACTGGACACTAGAAACGATTTCTAGTATTTTTAATTCAAGAGATTGTTTGCTAATCTCTTTGAATTGATGAGAGATGAAAAAGAAGAGAGGAAGAGGCAGCCAAGGGGTGGCGGCACCTTTGAGAATACAACAGCTTATGTAATTTGTTCTTTCATCCTTACACTTATATAGTTAGGTCACCACTTAAAACCCTTGCCACATGTCACCTTTTGATTAGCTCTAGGTTTAATTGACCCAATCAAATTGTGCCAAGTGTCAAACCTATATTTAATCTTGATTTTAATCATCTTACATGATTAAAAGACATATGGCAAGGTTATATGTAGTGCCATGTGTCACCATCTCATGGTGCCACATGTCACCCTGTGAAATGACCAAAATGCCCCTGTGTCTTAATTTTGAGTTCTCAACCCAAAATAATTATTTCTCTTATTCTAATCAATTTATATCAAATATAAATTAATTAATTAATCTCTATTAATTAATGTCTCATTAATTAAATTCATATTTAAACACTTTAAATATAAATTTAACTTATACTATACATCCAATAACCTAGATTTGGTTTCAAGTCATGCTAGGGACTTTACAATCTAATTGCAAACCAAACCTATTTAATTAATCAATTAAACTCTTTAATTAATTAATTAAATCACATTTAATTTGGTGATTACTTGTGTATGTGTGTGACTTACTAGGCTCATCACTAATTGACAATGAGATATGATATCAACTCTTAATATCATCAGAACTCTTTCTTACTATAAATGATTTCTCTAAACCATTTTATGCACCTCATAGACCATGGTTAATACCTAGCATAGCATGCCATGGCCACCCAATTAGTAACAAGGTTTACCTTAAATGAACCTATAATCTTATGTTATCATGCACTAGAATCTCTCTGTTACAAAATTCTAATTCGAGTTGGAGTCATGGTTTATGTCAAACCCCATTTGCTATGAATATTATGTTCTTATTTAATTCCAGTTCTTGATTAAAAAGATTTTCTCATTAAAAACTCTTTTTTGATTAAATCTATCTGTCCTGTTTAGGAACATAAAACATCAAGAACAATTAAATAAACATAGGATTTTATCCCTATTTACTTAGGGTAACAGATTCCATCTTGATCAACACCTATTTCCATATATAACTAGTAAGAGCCAACACATGCCCATATACCCATACACAGTACAAGTATGAAAGCAGTATCAAATATAAGATAACTGTGTTATCTCAAGTCTAAAGATTATATGCACTGATATGATTTATGACAATGCATTGACAAGAGTAAAGTCCATGTGCTTGTCATAAGTGTCACTGGTTCGGCCTACTTATCATGTATAAGTGCCTATCATGTTTGTTATATGGCATGAGACTCACCATTCCATCTTATTTACATCTCATATAAATAACTTGAGAACAAATATGATTACAATCTTTCTGGATAAGTCATGTCCTTATTGTGAAGTATCATCGATTGTGAACCTATTTATAATACCTTGTGCTAGAAATACTGTCACTCATATTCTTAACAACATAAGAATAATATTTCTAACAAAATATCAATGGACCTTTTCTATTATACATAAATATATTATGTAAACGGAAAAGTAAAAATGCCTTTTATTAATAAAACATGTACAAGATACATACTAAATGATATGCTCTAGGGCATACCACTAACACTAAGTATGATAGAGCAGATCTTCAGGGCAAAAGCAATCAAGAACCAGTAGTCAAAGAACCAGAAGTTCCTACCTTATCCGTGTCTGTGATATATGTGGCAAGTTACATGGGGGCATTTGTCGTAAGGCCGCTGGAGCCTACTATAATTGTGGAAGAATCGGGCATTTCGCCAGAGATTGTACTACAGCACATCAACCTATGCCACATACTACCCTAGAAGGATCAGTCCAAGGTTCTACTTTTAGAGATTCACAGATAGTTAGTGGAGGCAGAGGTGGTGTTACTGACACCCAGGGCATAAGGCATCAATCTGAACGGAGTAGTACACCGACCCGAGTGTACCTCATGCATCAAGAGAGAAAAGCGGAGACTTCCGACATAGTTGCCGGTATGTTCTTAATTTTTGAAAGGAATAATTATGCACTATTAGATTTCTGGCTCTACTTACTTATATGATAATGTTAGAATCATATATTTTGCTGTTATTCCCTTGCATAAAAATAAATTTTGATTCTTCAATGACTAGTCCTTTAGGATAAGGATTACGACAATAAGTGTGATTGAAATCAGTCATGGAGCAGTTGCTAGGGAGAGGCGTTCCCTAGAATACTATAAATTATAGAATTAATTGTTGTGCCTGTTTAGTGCAAGGTAAAAAGACCTAAAAGTGAACTATAATAATATAGTTGTCGTAGATGAGGACAAAGGTATTACCGCCAATAGATATTAGTGAGTACCATAATAAGAATAAGATATGAATTCGAGAAGGATAAGATATAGGAAAATTTGATCTGTTGGGATGTATTATAGTAACTATACAATGTTCTTGATGTTGATACTGTAAGCTGCAGATTACAGTACTGACTTGAGATTATTGTGTAGAGCTACGTACTACTCGATAGTACACCAAGATCAGAATAGTTGCAAACGACTTCTGTTCTGATATAGTTATGGCAACATAGAGTTTTCTTATTGAAAATGAGTTGAAAATCCTAATCCGGGATTTAAAACTCCAAAGCTAGAATATTGAAAGGGTATAGTTATAAGATAGCTAGAGTCATTGACTAAGTTATCTAACCCAAACTACAATACGTCAGGAATTGCTAAAGACTAAAGATTTCGGTATAGTCATAAATTAAGATAACATTGATAGGGCGAGGTCATCGGGTCTCGAATAGGGGGTTGTAATTATTTTGGTATTGTTATGGATTCTTCACCTAAAGTCTAGGAAAAAACAGTATTATATTAGTGTAATAGCAAGGCACAAAGAAAAGTTTTGTTCCCCTGAAGGAGATATGATGCTATGGATGATAATCATAAATTATAAAATGATGTTTTAAGGGGTTTATTATAGGAAAAGAGAATAAGTAATATCATATAGTTGTGGTAAGGTATAAGAGCTTAACAATGTTTTCTCATAAGAGATTGAGGAATGTCACTAATGAAATAATTAAAGTTAAGTTGTGGAATGGAAAAAGAAGTAAATAGAAAAGTAAGGATGAGGATAATAAATAGGAATGATATTAAAAAAAAATAATAATTATTATAGTATAAAGACATAGAAGAGCGAGTTTCAAAGTAAGTTAACTTGGGACAGTGTTAAGAGCCCTGCCATGGAGCTCAAAATTGTAGGATAAGGGTCAACCTCCGTTATCCCCAATTCAAGTTATAGTAGATAGTATGGGGATAATGTCCATTTAAGTTATAACAAAGGTAGAAATATTAGTTGAGGATTGCCACCAAAACAAACAACCTACTTAAGACGCGTAATAATATTCCGAACTATTCTATCAAGTAAGAAATAAGTTAAACAAAAGCAAACAAGATAGTGTAAAATGGCACATAGGCCTAGATTCAAAGTAAAGTTAGCAAGATAACCATTATGAATCTATGGCCAATGATTAGATAAGTAATTCTAATACGACCATAATGGTCATTCAATAAGGAAACATGAATCAAAATATTAAATAGAACAGTAGTAAGAGAATATTAGTGTTATACAAACAAATTATACGTTGTATTAGATTGTTAAAAGTCTTACATAGACTCAAAAAAAAGAAGATTATAAGATTATGTAGAAAGGAGAAAAGCTAAAGTTCTCACTTCATAGGATTATATGAGGTCCTAAAAAGAATGGATCCATTAGCACACAGATTTGCTTACCTCTAGAATTGAAATGAATTCAAATTTAACTTATGACAGAAGCTCATAAAGAACTTGGCACACGAGGTGAGCAATTGATATGTAAATATTATTGGCTAAAGTGCTACGGACCATCATTTAGAATATGAGGCTACATGGAAATGTGAGAGAGACATGAGAAAACAACACATACGGATGATTAAGGACAGACTGGGGGCAAAATTTCAAGGTTAAAATTTCTTTTATGGGGGGGAGAATTATAACACCTCTACATGCATAGTCCTGTGTAAATCACTGTTCCGGTGATCGGTGTCGGTCCGGACAATTAAGAGAATTAGAATTATATTTAAGTCACCTAGAAAAGCCCTAAACAAAAATTAATAGTGATTACTAGAAGGGTAAATATAGATCAGAAAAATAGAACATAAAAGGTTAAATGAGCCGGGGGTCACAGCGATGGGTGACCGCACCGAGAAGTGACTGTGAGATCAGTCAAAACCCTAATTTCGTACGGAGTATTGTGACACCGCAGTCCTAAGAATTATTGTGAAGCTAGTGAAAATGAGAAAACCACATAAAAGAGTTGACAAGTAGATCAAATAATTAAATCAGGGTTCCGGAATAAATACAGAATTATTGGTAAAACGGATTAGACCGGCGAGGGGAAAATTGGTCAATTCACCCTTAGAGGTGACTCTTGGCCTAACTGTCCAATAAAATGTGAGAAATTAAAATTGTGAAATATAGAATTAAATTGAAGAAGTTATGAAAAAACAAAGGAAAAGAAAAGGAAATTAAAATAAGAATTATGACATCACTAGTGTGACCTAAGCATGACATCATTAGTCCATAATTTTAATTTTGTAAATTTTGGGATAATAACAACATAATGTGACCAATTAAAACAAAAAAATGTGAGAAATTAAAATTGTGAAATATAGAATTAAATTGAAGAAGTTATGAAAAAACAAAGGAAAAGAAAAGGAAATTAAAATAAGAATTATGACATCACTAGTGTGACCTAAGCATGACATCATTAGTCCATAATTTTAATTTTGTAAATTTTGGGATAATAACAACATAATGTGACCAATTAAAACAAAATTTTTACTTCCCATTTTTCTTCCTCTTCCTTGTCGAATTGCACCTCTCTCTCTCTCTCATATCTTTCTTTCCTTAGTCCTCCATTATAGCTCCCATTGAGCTTTTATACCCTTAAATTACCCCATAAATTCCTTACAAAACTTATAAAAGTCTTCAAATTAAGCTTCAAGAAAGAGATTGGGAGAAGTGAAATTAAAGAAAAATTGGAGAATTAGAAGTTCAAAGTGATCAAGTGAGGTAAGTTAGCTCCAAGCTTTCTCCTTATATATTTGATGCATTTAAGTGTGAAGAAGTTGAGATAACATGAAAATTTAAGAAAATCATGCTTGATGGTGACGGTGCCAATTTCGGCCAGCCATAGTCCCTTAGGGTTTGATGATATTTATTTAAATTGAACATGTGATTAGGCTTAATTAAGTAGGTGGAAGTAGTTTGTAAGCTTTAATTTGAATGATTTGTACAAATCATGAAATTAGGGTTTATGGCACTTAGAAAGTGGGAAAAAAATTAGAGATTTTTGAAATTGAGACAAATTAACCTAATTGAGACTCAAAGTGGTCAATTGGGACCAATTAGGGTGTGTTGGAATGGTGGAAAGTGAAAGCAAATTCGGATTGGTAAGGGTCCAAATCTATACAGCAAGACCTTGGTCCACTTAAAGGACCAAAACTGTAACTCTGCTACTCCAATTGGTGTGAGGCCAATTGAAAATGAAAGTAGACACATAATGCCACCATTTTCATATAGAAACCTGCCCTGAAAATGACTTTAAGTTAGTGAACAATTAGGTCAAAGCTGGATTTGGCACACTGCCACTGTACAGAAATGACCAAATAAACAGTGTTTGTTCATTTGACCATAACTTGGTCTAAGAATGTTCAAATGACCTGATTTTTAAACCATTAGAAAGCTATGACATAGTACTACAACTTTTATGAAGAACACCAACCCAAATTCTGCCAATAATCAAGTCGAATTGTCACCCAAACTTGGGTCACCAAAACCACAAGAACCAAGAATTTGCCCTGAATTCTGGATTGTAACTAATCCGGCCAGCTTTAGAAAAATAGGCATAACTTGAGCTACAAAACTCCAAATGGAGTGATTCAAAAAGAGAATTAAAGCTAAGACAATAAGGAACAACTTTGATGAAGGACATTTAGCCAAATTTCCACAGTAACCAGACCAATAGAATAATAGAAAATAGTGACCCAAAACTGAAAATTTACAATGTCTCTTAGGAAGCTTACAAATTGAAATGGCAACCAATGCCAACCAATTTGACACTTAAAATGTGGTATGTGGGTGTCATTAGAATTAACATACCCCTTAAGTATGAAAAAGTCAATATTTTTACTTAAATAGTGTCATAAATAATGTCACCATACACAAAAATGTAAAGGATCGAATTTAAGAACCGTAATGAGTAGGATAAGTCTACAAAGAAATTATTGGAATTAATTATTGAAAATGGATTGAATGGATGCTGAAGCACTTTAAATTTATGTGTTTTAGTTGAAAAGGGATCTTCGAAGGAAAAATGAAAATTAGAGTAGACTAAGTCAACAAAGAGGTTTGTGCACAACTAGTTTTCCATTTATAATGTTTTGCATATTTCCTTTCATTAAATGAGTTTATTTTCTTTATGCATTATGTTTCTTAAGTATTGAACTTATTTCAACAATTATGAAAATGTATTACATTATGAATGAGTTAGTTTTGGGAAATGGTTAAATTATGATTTTATTGTTATTATGGATTGAAAGGAATTTTGCTTTGGAAAATTATGATTGGAATATGGTTACATGGAAAATGGATAAAATATGTTTTGAATTATGATGGGCATAAAAATTATTGGATATTGGAATTGACATTGAATTGAATTGTATTGTGATTTTATGCTCACAAAAAGAATAATGAAATTTATGATGTTGTTTTATATCTCACTACAAATGCTTGACATGTTATTACCCGTCCCTCATTTGTTGACGAGACATTGGAGTTAGCTTTGTTTTGATTACTATGGTACTTGCACATGCTTAGATCCTCCTCTTATCAGAGGTTAGATCTAAGTTTAACTTGGCCCTTTTTGGAAGTAATTTGTTGTGTGGATGTAATGTGCACGACAATTCGATCTCCCCGACCATAGAGAGTGAGAATCACTTCAAAAATGGCCCTTACGGATTAGTCTTGCATAGAGTTAGTGAGATTAAGAATGGTTTTTGGAAAATGAGCAATGGTGATTTTTAAAATGAGAATTGTACATAATTGATTTTAGTGAAATTTTATCTTTATTTCCATAAATTGATGGAATTATTTTAAATGTTCAGTTATGATTGCCAAATTGAATTTCTTGATCAATGTTATTTAAATACTTGATTTGTATCATTGAAAATATTGACTTTGATTTGATGAATTTCATGATGTCCAAATTCTTTGCTATAATTTTGTCAATGTATAGTGTATTATGTTTTAAATTATAATTGTGCACCACTGAGTTAACCGCTCAGCGATAGCTTTGTATGCTGTCGCAGGTGAAAGGAATATAGAGCAGCTGAGTAAGATTCCTTGAAGACACATTGGGACTAACTCCGGATATATCATAAGTATACCCTTGTACATTAGATTTTGATATATTCATGTAATAATATGTATATAAATTATTTGAGTAATTGTATAAAAACTCTTGTAATATTATTTTGGTATGTAATGAAATGAAAATTATTGTAATATTAATTTGAGAATTATTTATCTATATATTTTTGTAATATTAATTTTATTAACTTAATGAACGTAATATTCATATTTCTTCATGAGTTTTGTAATTAATGAATGGTTTTCTTTATGATAAGTTTGGCTTGAAAGTGAATTGAGTTGGCTGCTGGGAATAATTTATTAATTGCTGAGATTGAATTGAGAGATTAAATTGATTTTATTGGAGTTGTGGTTGAGAAACTATATTGAGAGTGTTTTTCTTTTCAGGTTTGAAGAACTGTTTTCTCAAAATACAGCTGACACTCTGCCGAAATTTTGAAAAATTTTTGTAATACCAAATTTTAATCAAGGATTTGATCCATGACCAAAATTTCAATTAAAGGCTTTTTAATAAATATTCAATGTTCCCACCACTATAAAAATGATCAGAAATTATTTTAAAATCCCTTGTAGTATATTTAATGGGTTACCGGTAAGCGAAGTACGGTAATTAATTAAGTGTACTACGGGATCATGTTACATCTTACGAAGAGTAGGGTGTGACATGATCCCTATGAGCAGAGCACATCGAATCTATAGCTTGATATTGTTTATATACATTTGTTAACTGAACTTGTTCCTTATATGGTTAACTTTATATTTTTATATAATATATGATATTTTTATTAACTAATTATTGTAAATTTTATTATTATATTAATTTATGTTTATTACTAATTATATAAATATAATAATTATTAATTCATTATTTTTTTTATTATAAAAAAATTGAAAAATTTTATTTTGTGACTAATTATAATCCATCACAAATTTGTGACAGAAAGCATTCCGTAAAAAAAAAAAAATCAAAACAATTTGTGTCGAACAATAATTTGCGATGAACTTTTTGTCACTAATCTGTCCGAATTTTATGAAGGATTTGTGCTTTAACCAGCTAACATTTTGTGACGGATGAATGAATTCTATCACAAATTTTGACAAATTTTCCATCACAATTCCTTCACAAATTTGTGATGGCATTTTCTTATCCGTCATTAAAAATTTATAACAAACAAAATTGTAACGTCAATTTTTTCGTCACAAAATTGTATTTGTGACGGATTTTTCCGTCACAAATTTGAATTTTTCTTGTTACACTATTTTTTGTGGACTCTAAAATTTAAGTAAAGACATTAGTAAATGAATAATTGTTTCCTCTCTTTTTGGGTTGTTTAGTATGCAAATCCTAGTTTCCACCTCAAATGAGTCAATTTATAGATAATCACTCTAATGAATGAGGCACCTATCCAATAAAAAGTAAGTTTGATTCTTCTGGTCTTTTTTTTCAAAAGTTTAATTATGTTCAGTTAACATTAATGGAAGTTGAGTAGTAGAAAGAAAAAAATTGTTATTCGGTTCCATTATTTGTCCATTATAATTAAAATATTATACTTAGACTTGTTTGTTTTATGAAAAATATTTTCTGTATTTTATAGTGTTTGAGATATTTAAGAAAATGAATTAAAGAAAAACATTTTCCTGGTCAGAAAAAAAATTAAGTCATTTTTCATTTTCTAGATTTTGATAATTTTATTGAAATGTGAAAATATTTATATATACACGATATAAATACATATCATTAATTTAATATTACAATCAAATAATGAAAAATATTTTCTTTTAGAACTTTTTTAGCATTTGGGGCATTTAGGGAATGAGTCAACAAAAAAAACTCTTCTAATTAAAGGAATTTTAAAAAAAATAACTTTATGTTTTTAAAAGATCAGTAAATTATTTTTTAGATTTTGATGATCTTATTAATATATGAAAATACTTATATATGTATAATATAAATATATACTATTAATTTGATATTACAACTAAACAATAAGAAATATTTTTATGGAGATTTTTTGTAAAATATAACTTTTTTAAATTATATTCTGTGAAATAAACGTAACACTAATTGAAATACGACACACCTAATAAAATTAATGCAGATGATAAATTTGATATCTTTTTTAAGAAAAGTATAAATTTAGATTTAGTATCATGTGATTATGTTTTTTTTTTTTAAACTTACGATTTACTTTGACTAACGTTCCCTATAAGAAAATAAGTCAGTGATAAAATGTCAAATGAATAATAACGAGTCTCATAAAATTTAATTATGTATATATATTAAAAGCAATTTTTTCTTTTAAAAACAATAACTATTTTTTTTTTAATTTAAATGTCACTCTTTATCGTACTTACATGAAATAAGGGATTCACTTCGCTTCAACATAGTTACCACAATCTATATTTCCAAAAAGCAGATCATTGTGATATTATTGGTATTTTTGTGATGGGTTTAAATGGTGATTAAAATAATTGATTTTTTTCAATATGAAAAGAAATAAGGTAAAAATGTAATTTCATTATTTTTTTAAAAACCTACTATAACTAGTTTGAGGGATTTTTTAAAATAAAATTAAAATTCAAAGATTTTTTAATAACAAATTAAAATTAAGAAATAAAAATAAAATACCTAGCAAAGTCAAAGATAGACTATAAAAATTATTCTCAAATTAAACAAAAGGTATAATATAAAATGTGTTGAATTTACGAAAATGATAACCATTATATATCCATTTATCACAAAAAAAAAATACATTCAAAAGGTTAAAAAAGCATAAAATCACACTATATTAAATTATATTATCCTTTATTTTTGTTTTATTGATTAGAATTTGATTCTATTAAAAAGGTGTGCGAAAATTATTTAAAAATTATGAATATATTTGTTTATACAGGATAGAGTATTCTTAAAATTATTTAAAAAAAAATTAATTTCGATACGTGTAAAATGCCTGAAGGATATCTTAACTATAAGTATTGATTTAGAAATTAGCAATCAAATAATAATGAATATTGAAAGAATAACAATAATGAATATTTAAAAAAATAAAATTTTCTAAAAAGGGATCTCTTATAATTTAATTTAAATATTATAAAATGTATTAATTAATTTAAAATAAATAAATAAAACCAATTCATTGATGTTTATGGTTCAAAAGCATTGTTATTAAATTCAAACTGATTTAATAGGTTGACCTAGTGAACCAGTGATCTGAATATAAAATCGATCAATTTTATCATTAAATTAGATAAAAAGTTAACCCAAAAAATCTAAATGACCCGGTAATTAAACAAGTGACCCGTTAACCTAGTTACCCATTAACTCGATCAATTTAAAAATTTTTAATTTAAAATTTTTTAAAATATCAGTCATATTGATATTTTAATAATTAAAATTTTAAATTTATATCTAGACAATGAATAAGATATTTTTAGCTATTATTGTTAATTTGTAGTAATGCAAGAAATTTGTTAAAATATAAGTTTATTTTATTTTTAATATATAATTAATATTTCACAAATATTAAGAAAATTATTCAATTATAACAATAATTTTATTTTATATATCAACTATAAATGTTGAGAATAAAAATATTTAAAATTTAAATATTTTTAATATTTTTCATGTAAATTTGAATAATATTATTAAGAATATTTAAATATATTCTAATAAATTTTAAAATATTAATTTTAAAATTAAAATTTAGTTGATTAAAGTTATTTAATTAATTAATAAATTTAATTTGTAATTAATGTATATTTAATTATTTTTTTTTAATGAACCAACTGTTGACGAATCTGATCACTCAGATAACTATGACCAAGAGTACATTCTGCTTCAATTCTGCAAGAGTAACCCAAATTTTCAATCCAATTCATCTGCACGGAAGTTGCATCTGGCCCAAGAGCAGCGTCCCTTAAAATGAAGGTTGGCCTGTTTGGTTGTGTTTCAGGAGGAACTAGCAACTGGAAATGAGATTCTTGGGCTGAGCGCGAGACACCAACCCGTTACAGCTAAAGGGCCGAGGTGTATTCCTTTCTTCCTTCTTTTTATATTTTTTTCTTTTTTGTTTTTCAATGTTCTTAATTTTGTATACCCACATCAGTTACTTGGGGGGAGATTGGATTGAGAAAATGGAGAACAGTGTGCTGAGGAGATTGGATTGTGTTTCTCGTCACCTTTTGCTACCACTTGAAATTAACAATCTTGCTCTCTACCTGGTTTGATTATCTAACTGACATTGTTTTTCACTTTTCTTGAATTATTTTGTACTGTGTGACACTAGGTGCACGTCTTTTGTTGTTGTTGTTGTTGATGAACTAAGGTTTTAGTAAAAGGTGGGCAAGCAAAGCAAGAGGAAGCAGACGAATAGTTATAGGAGGCATGGTATTGGCTATTCATGCCCCCCTTTCAATCCATCGGAGTCCTAGAACCACCACTCCTGGCAAGGTATGTATACGTGTCTTCTCAAAACCTTTTTTTAGATTGAATTGGTTGGGTTTTCTTTAATTTGTTAAATTGGCTATATATTTTACTTTGTTTTTGGTTGATTAGTAAAATGGAATCATCTGTTACTCCTTGTAATCCTTATGAAAGTTATGTGCATTTTGGGATTTTGTTTTGTTTTCCCTTCACTATGGAAAACGTATCAAACCCTGATAGGAACTGTTATTATTTACAGAATAATGTGTTGGCCAGTACTTACTAGTGGTGCTTACTTTCTATTATTTGTAACTTGAAATTATATGCTGTGATGTGAACAATGTGGAAACTCATTGCATCTGAGTTAAGGTTAATTTGGGTTGTATTTTTAAGTAAAAGTAATTTGTGAGTGCTCCAAAGTAAGTAAAATGTGTGAAATAGTGTATAAAAGATTTCTTTTGCTGGTCCTTACATGAAGGGATTAATTGAATTCAGGTACAATATGCACTGGGAGGTGTAGCCAGGAATATTGCCGAGTGCGTTTTGCAGCTTGGAACTAAGCCTTACCTGATTAGTGCTGTGGGCATTGACATGGCTGGTGATTTTCTTTACTTTTCCCCCCTTTTCAACTATGAGAACTTTACATTTTTTTTTTTTTTTGGAGTCATGTCCTACATAGTTATACAATCAAGCCTTGTATTTTTGCACAGATCACATTAACTTTGCTACATTATCTGAAATTGATTGTTGGTACAAACAAAAATTCCAGCCTTTTGAAGTTGAGACACTTTCACATCAGTTTCTGCCTATGATCTGTTTTTGCTAAATACCTTAGAATCTTAATGTTTATTACAATTGAACTTGCTGTCCCACTGTTGTTATGTATTTGTTGTTATTCTATGATTATGTATTTGGGTTTGAATCATTTCATTACTTTGTTCCGGTGATTTTATAGATTCCTGCCTCAACTACCCAAGTCTCCTTGTTACTTGTATACAATTGCAACTAAGTTTCATTTGTACATGAGTGTCATCCATAAACTTGTTTATCTTGTGCTTAAAGTTTATTACTACCCCCACAACTCCATGTTACTTGTATATGACTGCATGTAAGTTTCATTTGTGCATGGGAGTGTTCTACATAAATTTGTATATCATGTGCTTAAAGTTTACTACTACTATAGCATATCAGATTTAGATAGTAGTTGATATTTCTGAAACTGAGAATTTCTTTTTATTCCTTGTTATAGGGAACATGTTTTGGAGTACTGAAATTCTTCTGGCTTATCCACAAAAGGTTCAACTATGTGATGTATGGAACCTAAATAATGTGTGGAACGTAAGCTTATTCATAGCAATATATTTTATTCTTTGTTCCTAATGCACACACAATTGCCCTGTATGTTTTATTTCCAAATCTTACTTGGTTTGCCATTTTAAAACACCATAGGAATCTAACAATAACGCATCAATTCTTGTTATGAATTGCCTACTAGGATGAACCTGTTATCTTGTCATTGGAGTCCTAACAAGCTGAATGATTTTAATTAGTCTTACATGATCAATTTCTGGCATCTTCATTTTAACCATGATTGACTCCTTTCCTCGGGTATATTTCTTACTGAAATTGCTCATGACAATGGAACACTGAGGAATATGGAGTCTGCCTCAAAATCATTTAGAGTTAAATAGTTAGGTAAAATGGTATGTATGAGTTGGGATTGAAGGTGCTGAAAAATCTCAAAAAGGCATTTGCAAATTTACTCTTTTTTTTTTTTTAATCTCTCATTTGGAGAATTATCTTCCTTGGGAGGTGAAGTTAGAGAGGACTTTAACATGCACTAGTTTCCAAAAGAGATGGGGAGGGCCAGCTTGATGAATAGATAATTTGGAATATAATACAAAACTGGTGAATTTTCTGCTTTTAGATTGTTGAACAAGTAGGTTGTTGTGGGATGCAATATTGCAATTTACATAATTGTTGGTATCTCCCCAGGACTGTTGCACAAGTAGGTTGTTGTGGGATGTAGTATTGCAATTTACATAATTGTTGGTTTCTCATGGATATCTGGTTTATTTAGGAGTTTTTATATAGGAAAACAGAGTGTCCTCAAGTAGATTACTTTTACTATTTTTATGCTTTTGAGGGAGGAAAAGCCCTCTTTCTATGCATGTCAACTTGGATTAGAGTTTTGAATCATGGGAATTCATAGCATTTCGAGAGGAAATGTGGTCCTTTACTTGGAAGTTTTTATTTTTATTTTTTATTGTTTTCTTGGCAATCGAATAGCACATCAATGAAGAGGTTGGTAAATTATTGGTGGAATAGGCATTCAAAAACACCAAGATGTCAGAACTGCTGTCATATGAACATTTTTGACATGTGTGGAGAGTTGGTGGCTGATGTTGCAAATGTAGAGGCAGTTGTAAGTTTATTTTGAATAGATTACATTTAGGAGTGAGCATTCGGTCGGTTTGGTTCAAAACCTAGCCGAACTGAAAAAACCGAAAACCGAATTTTATATAAAAGTAAAAACCGAACCGAACCTATTTATACATACAGCCGAACTGAATCAAAACGATAAAAATCGGTTCAGTTCGATTTAAATATTCAATTCTTTTACATCTGTATTTCTTCCTTCAATATGTAGAGTGACCACCCAAATCAATTCCAAATAACTATCCGAAACACAAATTTCCATTAATATAAACTCAATATCACAATCATCCAAATCAATAATAAAAGAAACATTACAAATTGAACAAAATAAAATAACAAATAAATGGAAGAACATTGCTAGATCTGCGAAGAACACTACAGTGTAGATCTATTGTGCAGATGTTGTGGCTCTTTAGGCAACGGTGTTGGGCTCTAAAAAAGCACATGCAAAGTTGAGACCAGAACAAAAAGAGAAGAGAAGGAGAGGTGGGCGTCGGGCAGAGAAGAAATGAAGGGGAAGAAAAATTAATGGCGTAGAGAAAAACAAGAGGATAAGAGAAATTAAGGGAGATGAGTGGCACTGGTTAGAGAAGAAATAAGGAGAGAATGGTGGGAGAGGTGACTGGCGGCAGACTTGATAGGGAGGAAGAAATAAGGTGGAGATAAAGTTAGGGTTTTAAAGAGTATATATATGTATAAGAATTGAACGGTTGAGATTTCTTTAAAAATATGAATGGTTGAGATTAAAAGTCGATTAAAACTAAATAAAAAGATAAGGCACATGTGACTGTTGGGTTTCGAGGCTGGTACCTCTTGGTACTTAAGAATGGGCTTTGCCTTTAAGCTATGAGAAAGGAATGTGCAAATATTGTCTTTTAATTAACTTTTATTCGGTTCGGTTCAGTTCAACTGAATTTTTTCTCCTCAAAACCAAACCGAACCGAAATAACGAAATTTTTAAAAATCAAAACTGAACCTAAACAAATTATCATATAAACAGTATTAAATTACCGAATTAAAGCAGTTCGGTTCGATTTATTTGGTTCAAACCGAATAATGCTCACCCCTAATTACATTGATATAGGATCCATTTGACTCCCAATTTATATGGGCTTCAAGAATAATATTAAATTTAGGTTTCAGAATGCTAATTGTTTTAACTATGATCTCATCCCAATTCCCAAGAAAAAAATTCGTCACCCCTGAGTGGATTCTGCAATCCAAGTGCAATATTTCTTCTGTTTCTGTACTGCTGGTTGATGCAAATCTCATTTCTCCTGCTTTAGAAGCTGCTTGTCAAGGTAATAACATATCACTGGACCCTCTCTCTCTCTCTCTCATGCATGTATAATTGATGTAGCTGTTTATGAACTTGATGCTACTCATAATTTCTCCCTTCATCTTTCTACTTCTTTTTCCTTTCTTTCCCATTTTCCAATGAATTTTTTTACTCAGTGGCAATAAAATATAACATCCCAGTTCGGTTTGAGCCTGTTTTAGTTGCAAAATCCACAAGAATCACCACAGTTGTTAACAATGTGAGTACATTTATTTATTATTATTATTTTTTTTTTGCATATGTATTCTGTACTGAACCAATATTACTGACAGACACAGTGCTCTTCAATATGGTCACTTCTGTTTTCATTGTTCAGAAATCAATGATAAATCAACGATGTGTTATTTTTTTAGAATGCTCAATGACATTCTTTTCATTATCTCCTTTGCTTTTTTCTGAATCAAGTGTTATTGTGATCATGTCAACTTTCAGAATTAGAGAGATCGGTATTACTAGCTTCTTTTTATGCTCATTGTTCTTTTTTACTGTTACCTTGTGGTGTATCACATTTCTTTTGGATAATCAAGAAGGGTTGAGGATTTTGTACAAATATGTGTACATATCAGGTGAATGATAAGTAGTTTTAGGATAACGTCAATATACTTCCATTACATTTATTCATAAGCGTAAATTGTGCTTCATTTTTCTATGCGGTAAATATTTGATTTAACTTCCAAGAAAAGTTGTATGGCATGGACATTCTGTTTTGAGTTTGAACAGCTATAAAATATCTGATTGGGAAAAATCATATTAAACATTATGGAATATGTCATTTAAGTATTAAGTTAACCATGCATGATGCTTTAAACCAAAATTTAATAACTTGTTTCAGAGAAAACTCCCTGATTTACTTTGTTCATTCATTTTTGAACTATATCTGATGTAAAGGATTCTACAGGTAACTTCTGCATCACCCAACGAAGATGAGCTTATTGTCATGGCAAATGCTTTGTCTTGTGGAAACATGTTTCATCCAATTGAAAAGGATAATAGCAAAAACCGTTCAACAGAGTCTTCATTCCAAATATTAAAATCTGCCATCTTGGTTTTGCTAGAGAAGGGTATAAAGGTAGTTGTTGTGACTCTTGCTGCATATGGAGTGTCTTATGCTCTAAGGAGTCAAACTTCATGAGAAGTAATTTGGAAAGAACCAAAAAATATGGAATTAGCAGATGGTTGTATGATATTGTAGCATCAAGCTGTCCTTCAAGTAAATTTTTGGGTGCTATGCAGGCTCAGGGGAGTTCTCATCTTTTTGCTGTGCATTTTCCTGCACTTCCATCCTCAGTTGTGAGGCTTACAGGGGCTGGTGACTGCTTGGTTGGTGGGACACTTGCTTCTCTTTGAGCTGGCTTAAATATCATGCAAAGTGTTGCAGTTGCCAAAAGTGCTATTGAGGCAGAGACCAATGAGGCTTCATCATTTAGTTTGGCCACAATTGCAGGTACGAGTAAGAACACATGTTTGTACATTTTGGTACAAAGGGAATTGGATACATGAAGTTTTGTTCACAAATAACATTTGAAATGATGGAAGAATGTCTCCCCGAAAATGATATATAAAAAAAAAAAAATTAAGAACAAGCTTGTGATCAACTCTCCAGGCATCTATTTGATAAAAGATGTTACATCAATCTAGATGGTCTAAGCAATAGCTTTGATTCTTTATGGTTTTATGAAGAATTGCCAGGATCAATAGGGCTGATGATGGAATTTGTTTTGTGCAGATGATGCAAGGCTGGTGTATTCTGCTGCCAAAGTTTTGTTGCTGTAAATCAAATACAATGCCGAAATGTTGAACTGGTCATATTGTTGTAAATCAAACAGAAATGGGAGCTTCTTAGGATGGTATCATGGCTTTCTTCACCTCAAGAAACGTGTTGGACAGACCAATTTCCTTGGAGATTCATGTCTGACTTAGCAGTAAAAATCAAGCATTTGGCCTCAATTCAGAAGATAAAAGATAATGAAAGATTCTTTAATGATGGCAATGATTCCCCAATCTTGTATCTAATTCAGAAATGTAAGCTCTGAGGAACAAGTTCATTAACCTTCTAAGCCTGGAGTACCATGATGGCTATGGCTTATGTATAATGTTAACCTCATATTCTATTTCTTTTTTGTGGCTGTCATGTTTTGGTAATGTTATCATTAGTTATGGGTGAAAAGGTCAAATGCTTATTTGGTAGGACTAATGATAATTTTTTAAAGTGATTTTTTTTTGGAAAATTACTAGTTTATCTATTTTAATGAAATCAACTATTCGATCTTTCTATTTTCAAAATTATATTAATTAGTTTTTATATTTTTATTTCGTTTACTATTTTAATTTTTTCTCCAATCATTTTAAGCAACGGTGTAGATTTCATTTAGTTCCTATATTTTGAAAAATAAATTTAAATAGTTTCTTTATTTTTTGAATTTGAACCATTTAATCCTTGTAAAAATAGTCTCTCTTTTAAATAGTTGATGGAAAGCTTGATTTAAATTAGGGATTAAAAAGTAAACAAAATAACTAATAATGTATTTTTCAAAATAATTCAAAAAATTGCAAGCATTTTTGCTATAGCTACTCAGTCAGGAGTCATGCATATGCATAAGATATTACTACTTTTTACGACAAGTCGTTTACAGACAAATAATCTCCCGGTTAACTACAGCACAAAAGAAGCCCGTTCATAAGTTGAAGCGAAACCCGTCGGACGGTAAACAGCAACGGATGCAAAACGCATCGTTTTCCCTATATTAAAAGCCTCCCTCGCAATTTTCCCTCCCCTTTTGAAACTTTAGAATGATTGCCAGTATGCCATAGCAAGGCAAAAATGTCTCTGTTGTTTTCATTTCTTTGAATTAAGAAAGAATCTCATAGCGGAAAATTCTCTCTAATATGTGGATGTAAATGAGGTCCCTGAAAGATGGTCACAGATGTCAAGTCCAGTCCATAAAGACGGGGTTGACACTACGTATCTTCACCTCCAATCAACTCATTAATCTCTACTCTAACCATGGCCTTGCACGAGAAGCTCAAAGTCTGTTCGACGAAATGCCTGAGAGAAACGTCTTCTCTTGGAATGTAATAATCTCTGGGCATATAAAAGCCCGCACCTTGTCACAAGCAAAAGTTATATTTGACTCTGCTTCTGTTAGAGATTTGGTTATATTTGACTCTGCTTCTGTTAGAGATTTGGTCACTTATAATTCAATGTTATCGGGTTATGTAAGTCCTGATGGGTATGAATCCTATGCGCTTGAATTGTTTATTGAAATGCTAAGGGACCTTTACAAGATTGGAATATATGAGTTTACTCTCACAACTATGGTTAACCTGTTTGCTAAACTGTCTATGTTGTCTTATGGGAGGCAGGTGCATTCGTATATGGTTAAAACTGCTAATGATAAAAGTAGGTTTGCTGTGAGTTCTTTGATTAACATGTATTCCAAATGTGGGAGTTTTCAAGCGGCCTGTGAGGTGTTTAATGGATGTGAGTAAGTAGCTGATACAGTTTCAAAGAATTCTATGTTGGCAGCTTGTTGTAGAGAAGGTGAAATGGACCTAGCTTTGAGGCTGTTTTGGAGAGAGAATTAGTTCAATGATACGGTTTCTTGGAATACATTGATTTCAGGTTTTGCTCAAAATGATTATGAGGAGGAGTCATTGAAGTTATTTGTTTGCATGTTGCACAATGGTGTGAAATGCAATGAGCATACTTTTGCCAGTCTTTTGAGTGCTTGTACTGGTTTAAGGAACTTGAAGCTTGGAAAGGAATCCATGCTTGTGTTTTGAGGAATGGTTTGAGTTCAAATCCATTTATAGAAAGCGGCCTCATTGATTTTTATTGCAAGTGTGGGAATATGAAGTATGCAGAATCAATACATTTAGCAAATAGGATTGAAAGCTCCTTTTCAATCACTTCTATGATTGTGGGGTTTTCAAGACAAGGAAACATGGTGGAAGCACGTAGGATTTTGATTCTTTAGCAGAGAAGAATGCTATTATTTGGATGGCTTTGTTTACTGGGTATATGAAATTACTAAAATGCAAAGCTGTTTTTCAACTGTTTAGTGAGTTTAGGTCTAAGGAATTAATGGTTCCCGTTGGTTTGATCCTTGTAAGCATGCTTGGTGCCTGTGCATTGCAACCTGCACTTAGTCTGGGAAAGCAAATTCATGGTTATGTATTCAGAATTGGAATTGGAATGGATAAGAAAATGACCACTGCTATGGTTGACATGTATTTAAAATGTGGCAGTATAACATATGCGGAAAAAGTTTTCCAACAAGTTACTGAAAGAGATTCTATCCTTTACAATGTCATGATAGCTGGCTATGCTCATCACGGACATGAGAATGAAGCTATCCAGCTGTTTCAGGAAATGATGGAGAAAGGACTCAGGCCAAATGCGGTAACTTTTGTTGCACTGCTATCAGCTTGCCGTCACTGTGGATTGGTAGATTTAGGTGAAAGTTTTTTTAATTCCATGACCGATAAATATAACATATTGCCTGAAATTGATCACTACGCAGGTATGATTGATCTTTATGGAAGGGCTAATCAGCTAGAAAAGGCATTATCGCTCTTGAAAAAGATTCCTATAGAACAACAGGATGCTATAATCCTTGGGGCATTCTTGAATGCTTGTAGGCTAAATAAGAATGCAGAATTGACAAAAGAGGTGGAGGAGAACCTGTTGAAGATTGAGGGAAATAATGGGGCTCGATATGTGCAGTTGGCTAATGTTTATGCAGCAGAAGGGAACTGGGCTGAGATGGGGAGGATAAGGAAGCAGATGAGAGGAAAGGAGGCCAAGAAGTTTGCTGGTTGCAGTTGGATATACCTAGATAATGGAGTCCATATATTTACCTCTGGTGATAGAACCCACAGGAAAGCATATTCTATATATTCAATGTTAGCATGTTTGAATACAGTGCTATATGAAGTTTCCGGAGTAATCTGTTAAGATGACAATGTTCTGATTGTTAATGTCGACATGCCAACAGAACTACTGTAGGGTATAGAACATACAAATATGTTGTACAGTCTTGCTTCTGTATGGAGGCTCACTTGTTAAAACATGAAGTACTGAGGGTCGATTCACCAGTCATGTTCCGGAGGTATGTGGAAATATTATAGAAGCAGTCAATTAGGAGAGTTTTCATGGATATTACCATAAGCTTTCTCTGCAGTTCCAATGTTTATACCACACAAAATATTGTCAGTTTTTTTTCTCAAAATATTTGGGAGCATATAAACACTAATTTAAGTTTTTTTGTAAATAATCATTTTGATAAACAATATTGTTAAATATTTTTAGTTATGCATCTGGTGGTACTTGACTCTAATTTTCTTTAATATTAAATTTTTATTTTCTTAACCATTAAAATAACATGTTAAATTCTATATTTTTATAGTATTTTTGATAATAATAATAATAATAATAATAATAATAATAATAATAATAATAATAATATCAAATAGACCTTAATTAATTTTATATTGGACACACTTAATTACAAAATTTTAAAAAATTGTTACAAATTAAATTGTATAATGTTTTCAGTGAGACACTTATTAATTCTCTTTAATAGTTAATTTCAGTTTTTGTTTAATTATTATTCATCTAAACATTTCTCTGAGCACAATTTTATATTTACATATTTCAGGATATTCTCATATTTAAATCAGACAGTCGACTACCAAATTTATTAAATTTAATATTAGCTTTTTAGTTTCCCAGTTTTGACAAGTGAATATGATTAATTCATTATATGCTTTAGTTTTTCATTCAGGTGATGCATTTTCCCCCCTGACAGGAGTTGGCAACTCACCTGAAATTTCAGTTTCTGAAACGACCTGTACAGAGAAGTAGGGTAGCAGGGTGGGAATGACAACTAGAAGAGTGACGAGCCAATACAGAGGGTTTGGAGAGCAGGCTTCCACTAGTGCTCTATATGCTGTTGTAGATACAATAGGTGAAGGGAACCATACATCACCAAAAATATATACCAGAAGACTATGCTTACCAGATGAAGAAGTGCTGGATCCCAGTGAAGTAGTTGATGGAGATTGCCATTCCGCAATTTACAGTCCACATTACACAGGTATACATTGTAGC
Source organism: Hevea brasiliensis (assembly GCF_030052815.1). Lineage (NCBI taxonomy): Eukaryota > Viridiplantae > Streptophyta > Magnoliopsida > Malpighiales > Euphorbiaceae > Hevea > Hevea brasiliensis. The sequence continues at coordinate 938 of NW_026614837.1, read as the reverse complement.
TCCAAGGATCTCGTAATCAACTACTTAACCATCTCGTTGGAAAGCCTGATTAATCATGGATTTGGTGGTGATGAACAAGATTGTTATAGAACTAAGAACTCCATTACACATCCAACAGAGAATTCGGTGCCAGCTGAAGAGGATGCTTTATACTCCCTCTTGATAGAACAAAGAATACTGTAAAGAGATGAGAAACAATCAATATGCCATTGTCTATTTCAAAGCATAACCTTTCTGTTGAATAGACAAATAAGCAATATTGCTTTATATTTCAAATCACCTTTGTGATGCTGCAATCCATATTTATTGCTGCAGATGCAGTTTTCCATGTAAGATCTTAGGTGACAGTAATTGCAGACCTTAAGGATTTTTTTTTGTTTTTTTTTTCTCATCAGAAGTAAATTTCTTAGAAGTTTAAATTCCTATTGTTTTTAAAAAAATTTCTGAAATGTAAATTATTTTCTGCTATTAATAATAATAATAATAATAAATGAAAATAAACTATTTTAAAAGTTTCATTTTAATTTTATTTTATGACGAGTCAATATAATCTATCAAGAATTTTATTTAAAATTGAGACAAATTATTTAATTAAGGAGAATTAAGTGCAATTTAAAATTAAGACAAATTATTTAATTAAGGAGAATTAAGTGCAAAATTAGGCTAGTACCTTAATGGGCAAATGTTTATCTTATAACTTAAAAAACAAGGGTTTTAAATTCAACTAGAACAACTACTATTGCACCCCGCACGAAAAGTTTATTAGGTTTAAAGTGTAAATAAGCACCTTATCGAAATGATCAAGATTCGAACTTTATACTTTTTAGTCTATAAAGTTCTAATATCATATCAAAAAATTACTCAATTTAAAAGTTAAAACTTATCGATGAGAGTTAAAAAATAGTTTCATATCTTCATTACACTAACCTCCATGCATG